>NW_009201625.1:153535-185332 GCF_000690835.1 Fulmarus glacialis | reverse complement strand
GTTTTTTATGAGAATTATTGCCTGGTCTCTGGATGGTTGTGCGCCAAATCTGTCCCACAACAGATCACTGAAAATCAATGCTGATCACTAATCTGCTCACACTGAAGAACTGGGACCCTTACCAAACAATCGACTAGTAGCAGAGCAAGGCTCACAGTGGGAATAGTTAAGTGAAAATGCAATTTCAGGTACTTAGCTGCAAGGTGCAGTGATGGCAAAAGCGAACAAGGCTAAACAAGTTTTGCAGGGAGATCAAAATGCCAGTGCTTTTCCCATATGTTGAAGATTCTGTCATTTTCCTGTGCAACCCTATGAGGCTGAGTTTAAAATAAACTGTTGCAAAAAAGGGAAAATACATTTATTAGGGTCTTTCAGCCAAATGCACTTCTTTACTGAAAAGTGGACACCTTTCTTGAAGCTCTCCTACTTCTCATGAAAGCACCAGAATGCTTCCCGGTTTGACAGGAATTAATTTTTTTGTATACAAAAATCCATCTTTTTTATAGGAAAGGGAAGAAAAGTTTCTTTTCTGTCCACCTCTATTGGATGGATTTCCTCCTGTGTTTCCTGTAGCTGGTCATTGGCTTTGTCCCCACTAAGACATGAAGGATCAACTTGAGCCAAGTTCTATCTAGGGAGCTCATGAAAATCACTGAACCGTATTCTCTATTTGCATCATGAACCGAGAATAAACTTTGGCCTCCTCTTGCTTGGTCTAGAAGAGTTTCACCCCTGTGCAGAGAACTGCATGCCATTTTAGACATACATTATAGGTCTGGTTATTGCCTTTTGCAAAATGGCAAGTATTCCTCAAGATTTGGTCTTCACACTTTTCATCCAGAAGAATCCTCATGTCTTCTGATCTGGATGTTTTTCTTTTTTTTTCCTGTTCTCCTTCATACTGTCACTACTTACAGTATCCCAATGGCAGCTGTGAAGGGGAACCCTTGGGCAGTCCTTTAAGTCCTAGATGAAGGTATGTAAAATAAAGGATTGAGGGACAGTGTTCCAAGCCTGCCGGTTCAACTGCTTCACCGCTTTATCCTCAGCATCTTCTAAACTATTATTGTTATAATATCCAAAACCCAGACTAGTAAAATAAGAGGCCTGGGAGAGAACTGGTGAACTTTATTATCATATCTTACTAATTTCTCAATCATTTAATTCTGTTGGCATGATTTAAATTGTTGATTGGAGTTTGAAGGCAGATCAGCTCTTACAGCTTTTAAAGTCCTTTAACTTCCCTTGCGGAAAAGGAAGTACCCAAGAGTAAATCATCCACAGTTATTAAATTTGTGTCCAGTGCTGTATCTCTGAAGGTCTTCAGAGGGCTGATCTGAAATCAAGGTTACTTCACATAAATCCACATCTGAAGGTGGAACAGTTTAGTTTGGGGACTTCAGACTCATATTAAGCAGAATGGAAATCAGTCTTTGAGGTTGTTTGAACTCTCTGGAGTCTTTTTGGTGGTCAAAGGGGTCACTTCTGCAATATGGAAACAGATCTGTTGAGGGGAAAAAACCCACATGCCTGCAAAAGAGAGCAAAGGTCCCACAACGCTGCACACACGAAATATTTTTCTTTACATATTCGAAATGTAGCCATGAAACCAGTCTGAACTGACAATTTCGCATGAGAAGCCTGTGCCACTAATCACTTGCAGTGTAAAACTAAAAAAAAGTTGTAGAGGAGTCCAAACTCTGCTCCGTTACAGACTTTGGTGGTTCTTTCATCCATTTACATTGCTTTTTGTGGGATCACTTCAGCACAACTAAGAACACTTCCTTTGACCTATGCAATTTATATCAAAAATTTTTTGGTTATAAAACCAAACTGAGCACAATTCCACTTTTAAGAATTAAATCCTCCAATTACCCATGTACAAATCCTCAGTAAAGGTTTTGGCTTTACTGCTCAAGCCTTTATAACCCACAGAGGAGAACCTGCACATAAAAAACCATGAAAATTAATGAACATGGACTTGCAGCAGTGAGAAAGTTGGAATTCCTGCTCTTTGGGAACTTCCAGTGTGTCAAAACTTATTATTCTAAGCTGAAGCAAGTACTTCCAACATAATAAATTTGCACAAAAACTGAAATTTCTTATAATTTCTGTTAAGAATTGCCAATACTTTCATTGTTCTTGAATAAAAATGAGAATGGAGAATTACCTATATATTGAAATGTTTCCTTTTGTTTGTTGGATTTGAGACACATGCTTAATTTGCCTGAAATACAGTTAATACTGAACTTCACATTTTGTGAGGGTCTCTATTTTGGCTTTGTAGTTAAAAGGCCAGAACCCCCAGATTTCCCTATGGGCTAAACTTTTCTGTCCAAATTACATTGCTCGTACAGCGCTAGAGTCACATGAGTATCCAACATAGCACATAATTCAGGCCAAGCCAAGTGCATGTTATTTCTTGGGAGTGCAGTCCTCCAAAGGACTATGGGCCCATAGTAGAGAGAAGAGTTGTGAATTAAAACTCCCACAAGGCAATGCTCAAATAAGGAAATTAAGCTGAATGCCATGGTGAGTCAAGACAAAAATTAATTATTTTGTATAAATAAAAAGGAAAACCAAGCTTTTCTGAACTTGGGTTGCCTTTCATTTCAATTGCAACACTTCATTTTGCATCATACCCATTGTGATTTTGAAAATTCCTCACTTTGGAAAATCCGTTTGGTGGAAACTGCCATTCCTCTTGGAAACTTCCACCAGTGTAAATCTCTTGACCACCTCTGCTGTTGGTAGATACCTCCTCCGCTCTGGCAAGGACAAGCAAAACCCAGCATTTTTGGTGAATCAACATAAGCAGGAAAAAAGGAGCCAGAGGAAGTTAGCTGCTATAGCCAAACTTCACCAGTAAAAGTATGTAGGGTTGTTAGTCATCTACAATGACTTCTCTTTCTCACCTTCTCCCCACCAGCCCTATGTCTTTTCTGTGATAGATAACTGCTATCCTAAATTTTCTCTTACTCCGCAGCACATTAGCAGGAGTTCCACCAAAGTAAGGGGAGATGCTCATGTATAAAGGGAGAAGAGACTGAAACCAAAGAGATTTCTGAAAAAGAAGAAATTAGCTTCCCAGTGTACTTGCTCTGTTACAGAGCAGCAGGCTGCAGGCACATATGTGGAGAATTTAAGCGTCCTATTGCAGCTCAGGGAAGGTCTTGGAGACAGATCCTCAGCGGGTACAAACTGGAGTAGCTCCTGCTGGTTACACTGTTTGAAATGAGGGAAGTGTCCTCTCTCCCATGGCATTCATTGCACTTGTTCCTGTTATGCATTATACCCCCAAAGCATCCAATATTGCCTTAAACACCACCCATAAGGTTTCCTGTCCTAATCCAGCCCACAAAGTCAAGAGCTTGGGAAGCGAATAAAACCAATTGTGCAAATGCATTCTGTCGGTCATGGGGAAGAAAAAAAGGGTTCATGGAGCACATTTTAGTTTTCATTGGTGCTTCTGGCAACCTCCTTCTTCTACACATCATCATCATTGGAGAGACAAAACCCAGGCTCCCTGTTGCGTACAGAAGAAAGGGAGACTTCCCTTGTGCTTTGCTGCGCTGTGAGCTGCAAATTTCTGAAGAGCTCTGCTATAATTTTTTACAGTCTGCAATCCCACCCTTCAGCTTAATGAAATGGAATGGTATAAATGCTCTCTGGACATTTCACTGCTGACAGTTACCCAAGGTTTGCTTCAGCTGTTACAATACAGCTATTTTATTGTCTTTTTTTTTTTATTTCTCTCGTACAATTTCATGACTAACTATGTGTAAAATGGAAGGAATTTGACTATCCTTTCTTCATCCAGTTGGACACAAACTGGACTGGTTCCTTTAACTCACTTTTCAGCTGGCAGGGCTTGCTTTCTGTTTTCTTTTAAATGTCAGAAAAGGTTAAAGAGGCTCTTCAAATCTGCAATAGATTTTGAAGATCTCTGGGGGTAAAACCTTCACAAAAGAAACAGTTTATACTAGTTCAAACAACAAACTCGGGTTCAGAACCTGGAAGGCAAGAAAAATAAGCTTAAAACATGTTTCATGCAAAAACCACAGGACTTTTTTTTTTTACCTAATCTCCCAATATAATGAAGAGGAGGGTTTGAATCTCTCTGACTTTCTTGATTTTTTTAATTTGATTTATATTACAGTTAGTTATATATTACAGCTTGGAAATACACATGTAGATCAGGGAGCTTGACATCAGAAAGTGATTCCCAGCATTTCCTGTGTTTGCTGGTATCCTGCTTTGCCGCTGGACTTTCAAAGGGACTGAGGCCGTAGGTAGCCTGCCACATCTCTCCTCACTTGAAACAGAAAGCAAACACAAGCACTGGGTCTAAAAAGCTTAAAGGAAAGTTGGCGAGGACTTTGGCTTTCACAACTTGCTGAAAAATTCAGCATTCCTCATACCGGCGAAACGAGCTACCATCCCAACTCAGCGTTAGCCTGGCAGATACAATCTTTAACTCGGGAAGAGGGCAGGAGAGGAGACAGTAAAGAAATGCTTGGATCCATAGAGCTGCCTATTAGACAGATCATCTCGCGACGCTTATATTTTGAGATCTGTAAGATGGGACCTTGTACAGGACTGAGTGAATATATACAGAGATTTTGAAGAGTGGCATTGCGTGTTGTGTGACTAAGGCCTTATGCATTCAAAGTCCAAACATAGTCCACACTAGCATACAAACTGATTCAAAAATAGGCTGCCTTGTGCTACTGCCAGCTACATGCAAGGACCTTACAAATTCAGGATGACCATGGTTTTAAGCTTCTTTGGATGCATCTTCATTTGTTTCTCACTGGTAGTATTGCTTATGAGGAAAAAGGTAAATTTTGGCCAGCCAGGTGGAACTTCTTGTGCAAAACAGTAACAAGTCTGGATTTGTTGCACATGCAGTGGGGTACTTCACATCAGACAGAGACTCAGAACGTGGCAAGTGTCTTGCGAGGCAATGCTTCCCTGATAACTTGACCAGCTGCAAGCGTACCCCAAAGGAGATGGACCTCTGCTTCTGCTTCAGGTTTCCCACTGCAAATAGAAAAGTTGAGGTGGGACATTAAAACTGGAGAATTCCTTGATGCCATCATTGGTAACTGAGGTTACTGATAACTGATAACTCCTGCCTGCTCTGTCCTCACCTTGCTGCGGATAAGCCAAGCCCCGTGTCCGAGCTCCAGACAGTAGCTTGGGTAGCATGCGGTGGAGGGGAGCGCAGGAGTGTCTGAGCAGAGAGATCACATTACCGCGGTGCTAAGCCCCTCACCTCAGCACTCTCGCTGGTGCCAGGATCCCTCCCAGCGCTCCCTCACTTTGAGAAAAATGTGAAAAGTGGTTTAATTGGCCTCAGGCCTGTTATCACTTGTGACAGCAGTGATCAGAAACAGGGTCCATTAACAGCCCTAGTATTTAACGCATACATTCACTTATGAGTAGAGAGTTCCCTGTCTGTATGATTAATGTCATCTCAACATATTCCATTAACAAAAAAATATGAAGCACTTTGATTTTTTTCCCCTATATGACTGACAACATAAACACATTGTCAAAAGCACTGAGCAGATGGTAAGGCACTTAGGAAAGTCTGCTACATTTAAAGAAGTCACTGGCCTTCAGCAAGTACTTAAACCACTGTGGGTAGTAATTGAAAGAAGGCTGTCCTTCATTTCTGGAGTGAGATGGAGTGAAACACAGTCAGTCTTTGCATCTTTCATACAACAGTAATTCTGCATTCCCATTATGGTCTCTAATCGTAAGGCAGCCTCTTATCTGAAGTTGATGGTCTGTCAGTAGAGAATGGCACAAGGAACAGATGGCTATCTGCTGTGGGACAGCAGCAGGCAGGGAAAATAGCTCCAGTATGTATAGGAGGGACGCTTGCCACAGTGTCAGCATTTGCTCTTGGATCATGTACAGCTGCCTTCTCCATCCTTCTTTGCTGGGAAGCATGCTCAACTTGCATCTTCCTTTTGTCTACACAGTAAGCCTTAAATGCTCACCTGCCTCCTTGGGGCTGGCTGTCTTGGCAATCACAATACTCTTTCTCATAATTTCCTAGAGATCATTACCAGTTTCACCCTCCCCAGTGTCTTGTTTCACTTTTGGGTCTTTCAACAGCTTGAGTAATGAGTGTTGATCAATATCAACTTCCCTCCCACAACATGAATTAATTATTTCTGCAGAGACCATGAAGACAAATCTGCAGGGGACTTTGTCTTCCCTTCTGCTACCTGAGGGTTGTTGTTCTCGTTGACTTCCTATGGCATGGATTGCCTTGTGCAGCCTCTCTCTCTAGCAGCTGGTATAGCTTGCATTATATCCAGGGCTAAAAGCTGGTAGGGCTTGCTAAAAACCGGAAGAGAATAAACCACTGTGAAAAACCTGAAACATCCCTTTTCCCTCTTCTGTTTTCTACTGTGTAAACTGAACTATCCTCATTCCTCAAGCTTTACAATGACTTTATGAACTCATGCATCCACAAGTCAGTTTGCTCAATTTCTTCTGAATTATTTCCCACAAATATTCTTGTCATTTTCTCATTCTACTACTGTAAGGTCTTTAAATATAATGATTTTTTAATCCTGAGTAGCATTTGTTTGAGAGCTTTCTAGAGCTGATACATTACTATAATTTTTTTTTACTGTTCCTTTTTTAAGGTAGATCCTTCATCCCCAATGGAAATGTGGTAACCTTTCATAAAGTAACTTGAATACTGCAGCATCTTTTCAGGTACGGCACTGTTCTGATAGCCCTCTTCCTTGGATCCAACTGAGCCACATGAACCTGTTTCAACCTTTCTGTTTACCCTTAGAAGACTATTAACTGTTCAATTGATATTGATTTAAAAAAAAAAGAAAAAGTTATATATAAAGTAGCCTGATTAAAGAAATGTGGAAGAAATATCATAAAAGTAAACCACTTTGGACAATAGATCTTGTCAAACAAACTTGATGCCATTCTGTAGGGTAACCTGCTGTTTAAGTCTGACTCTAAGGCATAAGGTAGGTCAAGTCAGCGGAAAAACTATTACTGTTCCCACCTACTTAACTTTTCACTGCCATCCCAAATCCTCTGTTAGAACATGGTGGTGAATATTTGTGAGTTGGTATTTGACACAACTAAGAGCCAGGCATAGTCACGGAGGGTAGGCTGTGGGACCCTCCAAAAATATAGGTATTGATGCAACAAACTTCCCCATACTGAGAAAGAAGTCATGTCCCCACTGAGGACACAGAAATCCTTTAAAAACTTAACAAAACTTCTAAGTTAGTATGGTTTCTGAAAACAGCAATCACTATCCAGTTACTGCTTAGCAGCATTAATTAAACATAGCTCGTTAGAGAGCTCATTAGAGAGTCATTAGAAATGTTGCATGTTTGGATTACTGTCATTAGTTTTACCGAATTGTTTGGGCTCCATGTTTTGATTTAAAACAAATGAGCTGGAATGAATTAAAAACTGACTGACAGATCTCATGATTTCAATCCAGGGGAAAAGCCTGAATGACTGTACTTTTAGTGCTGCCGTTCTAGGATGAGGCTCATTTTGGATCTGCACTTTCATCAGTAATTTAGTAATGGGTATAAAATCCCTGCTGATAAAGACTACTGGGTGACACAAACATTGCTGGAGCAATGATTTATAATCAAGGCGATCAATTGATAAATTCAAATGAAATATTTCAGTAAAAGTTTTTGCCTAAGAGAAAGGCAGTACGTCATACCTACAGAAAGACTGGTCCTCACCACAAATGTCTTAACTTAAGGTAGAATTTAGCAAAAGGCTGTTCATTCTGGTTATGAACAAGCTAAACAGGGCTGCTGAGGCCATAGGGTACGTTGAAAGAGAAGTAATAACCTAACCGATGACATCATTACCTCTGCAGATGACATTTACTGATGCCAGCTTGTTGCATCCAGTTCTGAATCCACACCTGAGAAAGGATACAAAGCCACAATATTCTGCAGAACAGAACCACATGGTTATTCTGTGTCTGGAGAAATCCCCTCACCATGGGAGAGTTAAAGAAATCAATCTATCTGTTTAACTAATCATGAAAGCAACTGGGGAGATGAGAGGTGACTTGATTACTCTATAATTACCTTCCCAAGGCAAAAATAGCAGTTGCTAAAGAAGCCTTTAATTCAGCAGAGAAATGCAGAACAAGAATCAGTAGCTTGGAGTTGAATTAAAACTTGGCACATTATTTAACTGGGAGGGGGAGAATCAGCTATTTGGAGTAATCTGCCTGCAGAAACAGTGAACTCTGTCTCATGCCTTGTCTTCTCCAAATAAGACCTGAGCATCTCTCTAGAAAACACATTTTCACTGAGCAGTGTTAATGGATTTTATTAGATAGTGACCGGGAGAAAAGCTGCACCTAATATTCATGAACTACACTGGCGGTCAAATCAGATAACGTTAATGGTCTGGCCTAGATTCAGAGAATTTAAAATTAAGAACTGCCTGGTACTGACCGGGGTTATGTGAGATGTTTTAATTTCATGGTAGTACAGTAACCTTCTGAACAAATTATATTTGACCTCTGCATCCTAGTTGTGGATAATCCTCTTGGGAAAAATGCTTTAAAAGGCATTCATTGAAAGTTTGGCTGCCAGTATATTGATTGACTTACTGGTAGTTGAACAGGTTGAGACAAACCTTACAAAGTCATCTAGTACGACTCATACTTATTTATATATTCTTTTTCCTTCTTTCCAGGTGAAAAAAAGTCTGAAATGACACAAGGTCAGCAGGTTCTGCTGTAACAGTCTTCATGGGGCTCTAGCACACTGGATTGCAGTTATTACTTGATCCAAACTGAACCTTTAATGACAGTAGTTAATAAGCTTTTTATCTGCTGCTAATAAGGCCAATCTCTCATAGAAATTACTTTTTTTGTTCTGTTTTGTCTTCCCATTTTTGGACTGAGGAAAACCAATACCAAATAATTGGCAATTTCAATAGCATCTATCCAGACCATATTCTTTTGGCTGTCTTGTTTTCTTAGCGACATTTTTGGCTGTATATAGTTACAGTGGCCTCCTGCAGTGGAGGAGTATGACATCTTGGATTTATGTCATGTAGGAAAAGCTGTAGAAAGTGAATGGTCTTCGCGATACTCTTGCAGTAAAATCACTGTGTTAGCTTGGCACATGTTTGGTTGCCTTCCACAGACACACCTTTTTCCCAACATGTTAATATTTTTGCAGAAGTCACATGTTAGATGCACTTATCTTGACCATTGAAAACTTTCTTTACATTCTCTGGAATTTCTTGAACGATTGTACCAAGATATGTGTAAATCCACAAAGCATTTTTCATGGCCTACTACTTTCCAAGGCATATGTGAGAAATAAAATGACTGATTTCATTGATGTTGATCCTTCCTAATCCATTCAGAACATTTTGAATTTGAGAGAGGAGTTGTTTTCTTGAGCAATTTAGTTTTTTCTGGTTGTTTTCCAAAAACTAGGCAATGTTGGATAATCATTCATTTTCCAAGCACACAGTGCATGGTCAGACTGTGACCTGTCTCTCTGGAATAACTTGCAGGATGCGTTTTACTGTTTTATCCAGCAGATGCGACACTGAGACATGTCTTCCATTTGCACTTGTTTATGCACTGTGATACACGGATAAAACTAACCAACTAAATCACTTTAACTATTCGTGGCAGTCATGCATGGATGGGTAGACTACTAAGCACCTGTTACTTCAGGAGGTTTGGAGCTAAGAACACCTCTAATACACACGAAAAAAAAGTTGTGATTTCCGAAACTCTGATAGCTTACAGCCAGTGAGCATACTCCCAAACATCTGAGTCTTTTCATAACTGACTGAACTTGTGATTCAGAGATGGACAAGATGAAGTCTGCTGATCTCTTCCTGTGTGATATCCATCCTGTCAATGTAAATGTTGTTTGAAAATACAGTACATTTTAAAGACACTAGAAATGTACTTAACTCATGCATCTTCTGCTATTAACACTATTATCCTCACCCAACCATTAAAATTAAATTTTCTTTCAGCCAAATGTTGTAGATCTTGGCATTCTTCTAAACAGACTATATCCGTTTTTTTGGTGAACTTCTTGTAATTATCATTGGCTCTTTTGTTGTTGCTTTGGTACTTTAGATTGCTGGAGGAACATGTTTCCAAAGCAATGCAGTGAAATTTTTTTGCTTTATTTCTCTGGAAAGGTCAATGAGCCAAGGTAAAATCGGTGTGGTTGATTTGTGAAGCAACTGAGAGATTTTGGCCCTGAAAGACATTGAGCAGGACTGAAAACACCACAGAAGTCTGCAGCTTCAGGTTTGAAAAATAAGAGCAGTCAGTTGTGCTAGTAAAGAATTCAGTGCCATGCTTTAAAAGGTAAAATCAAAGAATTCTGTGTGCCATATAAAGTTGAAAGGGAAGTAGAATTCAAAAGGGTTGGGTGACCAGTTTTGAAACACTGTTTGAATAAGATGGATGGATTGGAGCTTGCCATACTTGGTTTGAGGCCAGGAATAATCTTTTCAAAGCTAGAAGTGCTTTTGATCTCTGTCTACTCCTCCTCATCACTGTGAATCTCCAGGGATACAACCCTACCGTGCAATACAAGGGAAAGAAAATGTGCTTCAGAAGAGGGAGAGGAAAAAGGAGAAGGAAGCCAATGAAATAGTATCTGAGAACAACACCGCTGCCTGTAATGACACTGACCCGCTGGTGCCAGTGGAAGAGTTTTGTAATATTTTTCCAGGTCTGCTCTTGTTTTTGATACTAGGCCGTGGAGCTGGCTGCGTGACTCTATACCACCCTCTGCACGCTTGCAGGGGTATTGGGAATGGTTTCTGTTCCTATGGACCTGTGACTTGGAAGCAGACCCAAAATGTTTTACAGGCCAAAAGTCCCGTCAGGCAAAACTGAGCCAAATTGATCTGACGTCAGTGGGAGTAGGTACATTGAGGAGCAGGGGTCTCTATCCCCTGCGTCTCTATCTCTATCCCAGCTAGGAGGCGGCTATGTTGGAGGTGGAATGCAATGAGTTTGTAGTGTGCAGCAAACCCAGGGAATGATTCGGTAAGAAACGAAGGGGAATAATCCATCAAATGAGTACAATAGAGGGCTCAGGGGGCACATGGTATTGTTTATAATGGAATTCACACAGCTTAGCCGGAATGACATCTCAACTCTAGTTTTAAAAAAATAAGCGTTGTGTCTTTCAAGGACCATCAGACCTGTAAGCTGCGCAGTGCCTCTGAAACAACCTTAGCGGTGATTCTGGTTCAGACTTAACTTGGAGAGAAGGATGTGTCCATGGAATTACTGAGGCCGCATCTCTAAAGCGGACCTCTCCCTGGAACTCTGTTGTTGTAGCCTGTAAACGCTAGGAAATTAGAAGGTCCTGCTGGGAGCATACAGTCATTTCTGGACGCCTCTCTTCGTCTCTACAACTCAGATGCCACTAAGGCCGAGACAGAATCACGACCTCCTATTGGGTGGCATATCTTATGATGCATGGGAGATTTTAATAAGCTTTTTCTGTGAGTAATATAATCTCCTGGGACTGTGGATACAGGCTTGAGCCATGGAATAAATGTGGCTTTTTGGGCTTAGAGTCGTCCTGAGCAACATTCTCCACTCAAAGCCGCACCCTGCACTTGCTGGCGGGAGAGTATAAACAGTCAGTCAGAAACTTCCTCTGGTTTCTTCCCATCCAATTCAGAAATCCCTGGTATGGAGGTACCCAACAGCACCTCTGGCTGGGGCCACCAAGCAGACCATTTCTGAAAGTCACCATGGTCGTGGCTCCAAAGAAGCCTGCAGACAACTGGGGTCCTGAAGTCCCACCAGGGAGCCAGGCCCTTGGGGCCTGGGGGGCTGGGAAAACCCAAGGGAGACCAGATCATACGTGCCAACAGAGATGGGTCCCTGCCGGCTGAGTGGTTGAAGGGCCACCCACGTCCCACTCAGACCCCAAATTCACATTCTTTCCTTTGCAAGGTTGTTCTCTTTTCTCCACCACCCTGCCTCACATGCACACTTACTCGTGTTGTGTAATTTTTGCAGTGCCCAAGACAAATTGGTGTACTGCTTGGTGTTCCCTTTGCTTCTCTTCTGCACGCACCCAGCCTCACAACCCTGTCAATTCACCTTCACCTGCCATTTGTCAGGACATTATTAATTCTCCAGAAATGGTATCCTCTAGTGTTTGTCATCCTTTTGTGCACAGAAAAAAAGGTAATCTTCTCTGAAAAAGAAATGAATAAAGAATCAATTTGTGTAAAGGGAAAGGGGGAAGGGGGAGGGAGGGAGAGACAAGAAAAGATGAAAGAAACCTTGTCTTTGCCCTCGAAGGCTTTTCTTTTAAAGGTTTTATTAGTTTGCTGACAATGTTAATTTACCGGCATCTCCATCAACACCCCACCCGCTCCACAGATCCTTTAGCCAACTTTTAAAACCAAACTGAATTCTAGGGAAAAATCACAAGATGCACAGAGAAGTAAATTTCAGCTTGTCAAGCTTTATACTGATCAGTGGTAGTGTAAAACAAAATGTCAAAGAACAACCTTCCCTCTCACTCTTCTTGTCAAAACCCACACCCTCGTGTTCTGCTCCCCCACCACCACTCTCACCTTAAAAATAAATTCAATAAAAAGGAAAACAAAATAAACCCCTTTCTAACCACTTTGGAGAACGAAAGCTTTAAAAGCAAAACAATTCCATAAAATGATCCAACTGCAATTCAAAATGAGCTGGTCACACAGAATAAGTTGGGTTACAATATTTGGAAAAACCACTGCATACGTTCCTACCCGAGGTCTGGTAAAGGGCAGCCACAAATTGTCTGATCACAAAGAAGGAATTTCCCCCTCACTGGTTTGTGGCAAGTGTACGTGAGGCTAAAAGTGATGTTCAAATGAGACGAGCTGAGCACAGCTTCTGCTAAGTGAGTGATCCCTTTTCAGTCTCCAGATTCAGTAGCAGTAAAAATGGAGTAAGGAGAGAGGAGAAGACAGTACCGATCCTCAGCTGAGACGGGAGCCAGCATAGACACAAGATGCTTAGGACCAGCAGTGAGTGGGAGGGAATCCCTAACAGATGTTTTCAAGTATCCTGATCATGTCTGATAAGAACAGGATGCTCAGACATGAGCGGGAAGAAGTGTCTCATCCCCTGCAGGTCTGAAGAACTATCTTAACAGAAGAATTCACAGTGCAAGGCCCCTTTTGTGTGCGCTCAGATACAGAAGTCATTGGGTATCTTCAATCCCCACTAACAATGCACTGTGTCAAGGGGAGCTCAGCAGCAAACGAGATCCTCAGGTTCTTGCTGAAATCAGTATTGGCAACATTCATTATCTTTCAGGTTCATTCACCACATGGAAAACAGTAAGGGAAGTCACCATGCTATCTTACAGATCTGTGTGCAACCCCAAAAGCCTTCTCCTAGAGCTTGTGTGGGATCAACCTATCAAGCAGAAATGAAATCAATGAAACAGAAACTGAGGAGAAGCATCAACATGTATCGCATTTGGAATCCTCCACTGTTTTGACTGCTAAATGGGAGGTGCTGTGATTAATCTGTGATTATGTGACTCACTATAATTATGTCTTGTTGAAATTGAATTTATTGAAGCATGATTCATTCCACCCGAAGTGGAACCTAATTGCTCCATTGCTGTGGCAGCCATTTAGAGTTTAGAGGAAAGGTCGATATGTTGGGTGAAGCCTTCACCTCCATTCAAGCAATGAAAGAATTTTGCCTTGTGAGTTTAGAAGAGGGTGAAACTTGTCCCTGAAATGAGAAGAGAAGAACCCATCCCTTGAAGTTCTGTCTGAAGTGGGGGGAAATATTCAGCCAACCTGATGGTGAAAAGCTTCCTTAGGCTGAGAAGGTACGTTAATGATCGATTTGGGTCTGTGAGGCTGCTGTCAGTATTTTAATGCTGTATCACTCAAGCCACAGACCTCCCACTGCTTCACTGTTATTTCTGGGCACATGCTCACCAGGGCTGGTGTATATCCACAATAAACCTGTAATTTCAACAGTAAGAGTAGACTAGAGAAATACAGCAAAGATTTTTTATTCCTGCTTTGGATGACACACGCAGGAGGTTGGAGTATGTGGTGTGTCTGTGGGGTGTCTCTCAATCAGCAGCCCTGTATAACAGAGAGAAAACTAAGGTCAGCTTGGATTTTTTTCCCCTTTTTAAAGAAGAGATCCACATTTTTTATTCAGTTGTTTGGATTTGGGGATGGAAAAGGCTTTTTTAAAATGGGAATTTTTATGGGTAGACTTTTTGTTCCATTTTTTACCAAAAAGCCACATTTAATGAAACAGTCTTTGTATTCAGTTAGGAGGAAAAAAAAATTTACATTTTCTCCTCTGATGTAGAATGGACCCTTTTTCCTAAACAGACTTTAGTATAATTATTGCTAGCATACATGAAGGAGTATAAACAATGGCTCTCCGGGGTAAAGAGTTTTTTACAGTTGTTTTTTGTTCCATTTTTTACCAAAAAGCCACATTTAATGAAACAGTCTTTGTATTCAGTTAGGAGGAAAAAAAAATTTACATTTTCTCCTCTGATGTAGAATGGACCCTTTTTCCTAAACAGACTTTAGTATAATTATTGCTAGCATACATGAAGGAGTATAAACAATGGCTCTCCGGGGTAAAGAGTTTTTTACAGTTGTTAAATTTCCTATTTTTAATTTTTTTTTCTGCTGCTGCTGCTGCTCTTGTCTATAACACAGCAGTAGCAAAGGCCCACAATAGCAGTTAAGGTTGAAATGGGGATGAAAATTGCAATTAAAAACAAAACCAAAGCTAGGAAATACTTTGCAGTGCATAATGCCCAACCAGGCAGAAGAATTATGCAGGGCAAAAAAGGGGGAAATTTACTCTTTGATTTCCCACTTAATGCCCATTCAGAGATCTGTCACTAGGTTCTGGAATGAAGGAGACAATCCTGCTTCATATCACTTGACCTCAGTGCTCTGTGTTGGCACTATTGTTTCCCCCTAACTATATTTAGCCAATGGGAAAGTGATGCAGGAGTCCCATCTGGTACATCAGAGGATGCCTCTTTGTTGGGATCACATCTGTTTTACGTTCACACTGAATCTTGGAAAGGAGACATGGAGCCAGGGTATTTGCTTGGCTATTACAAATTTGTTACTTATTTCTGGCAATGCAACCTTGAAAGCAAATATTCAGTGCAAAATAGCTGGGCTTTATGGACACTGAAAAGGAAATAAATATGTCTTTTTTTGAGAGAGATTATATGAATGTGTCTGTCGTATATGATGAATCAGTTATCAAAAAGGTTCCCCCTTCAAGAGGAGAGGCTGTGTAAGGTATTAATGTCAGTCATTCTCTTCTAGATCTGGAGAGATGGAGTCACTTCTTGTTTTTTCGTTGCCAAAAATAGATTTTTAGGACAAAAGTAAATGGCAGTAGTTGTTCTTTATGCATGCAAAGGTGACAAGAGAAAACTTCTTGCCTAGAACTCAAATTGCATTCAAATCATTGTCAACAACTACTTACGTTTTCTGAGGTCCATCCATTCATGCTACAAAAGACTTTTGAAACTAATCTCAAGCATGATGCTAGATCAGTCCTGTTCCCGCCTTTGTGTGTTAATTTCTGGCTTGACATTGCTGAATGCTTTACGTTTCAAGGAAGGTATGCAAACAAACTTGCTCCAGGACAACACACGACTTCTCTTCTGGAGCTTAAAAACCAGTCCCTGCACTGCCCTGTGCATGGAGTGGCACACAGTCCCTGCATGAATGGACAGCTGAGACTTGCACCAGGGCAAGCCACAGAAATAAGCCCCCAAGACAGGGAGGAACACATGTTCTTTACCTTGGCATAACACTTGATTTTCTTTCTGGTTCTCTGCAGCTGCCAAGTGGAGTTTAGAGCTGCAGAGAGGGATGGATGCACATGTGTATGGATACACAGGTAGTACAAGTTTTAGCAGCATTGCAGGCCACAGAGTCAGAGGGGCAAAGATGATAGTAAAGCAGGACTTCTAAAGTCATTCCACTACCTAATCCCCAAGCAGATTTGTGGATATCTGCCCTTTCCAAAGTGGGAGGAATGGAAAAAACAGTGACATTTCAAGGTCAAGTTAGCCGCAATCACTTTGCCATGCCATTCCATGATGGCTTCGGCACCTTAGCTAAGACCACTAGCGTATGAGTCTTGTTCTTTTACTAGTAGTCTGTCCCCCATCCGCTCGAGAAGATCTGAACACCAGCAGAATCAGTCACCCTTTCCCAGAACATGGAGTCAGCCTTGATTAGATGGGCAAATGCCATCTGACCAAGAGCTGTCCACTGTCTCCACCTCCACAGGAGCCAATCTGTTGATCTCCCAATCAGATTCCAGTTATAGGCATAACTTTCATCCTTTCTCTTTCTGTGTTAAAATTTTGTCTCTCTCATGTTCAGGAATAAACTGCCGTTTTTGTAGTCCTTGAGTTTCATGCTAGTCAAATGACACCATGGGTGTCGTAGAACTGATGTCCACTTGCTGGAAGCATTGGTCACATAGGATCAGGGTTACCAGCCTAAGGAGAGTATGCCTCCTTGAAGGTAAAGTAAAGGTAGGGGAGAAGATTTACTTCATGGAGATAGCTACACTCTTGAATGAATTCTTGCTAATGTTGGTTGGTTCATACAACGCTCCAGCATTTCTCTGAGCATTGACCCTCTAGGGTCAGCAGTCAGGCACTGAGGGAGCTTGCTCTTCTGGGGGATGTCTTGTCCAGCCTTTTCCAGGTTATGCAAAAGACAAGACAAACACTTTGAGTAATTCCACTCTTCATGTTTGGACAATGACTTTTCAGTTTTAAAAAATACTTATGTATTTCTATCTATCTATCTATCTGTCTGTCTATCTGTCTATCTATCTATCTGTATTTGCTGAGAGACATATAACCAACCATTTCAATGAGTGTTTTGCTGATTTTATCTGCTTTTCCTTCTTCTTTTCCAGTACAACATTAAAAAAGCATTTTTTAGAAAGTCCTTAGAAAAACTCCCTCCAGAAGACATTTAAAGACAGAAGAAGAAACCTCATTTTCTCTTCAACCCCCTACCATTATTTATCTGAAAGTTGCTACCCTCCTCCCCACCACCCCTCCAGATGTCTCCACCAAATTAAAACTTTTACTCGAGTGGCTTCCCCAGGAAATGGAGTTTAATGTGATCATGTTGTTTGTGTGTCAGCCCATACAACTTCCAGCTAACAGCTTTGTAACCTGACAGGCAGGAGAGAATGCTTAAAAATATTGTGACTATCATATTTCATCAAAATAAGCAAGTGGAGAAAGGAGAGAGACTTTCTTACCCAGGGATCACACCTTTTATTGAACACTAGAGAATCCACACAAGTGAGAGCCTTTGGAATGAGCTTTCATTTCTTCCTCTGCTTATGGAACCACTTTGTCTGAGGGTTGTCACTGCTCTCCCTAATTAGAGCCCCCTCCCCTGGGCTGTATCACTTTTTCAGCAAGTGTGAAATATTGCCTTGGAACCTATCGTCTCACGATTCACCTTGGGTCTGGCCTGGAGGATTGTGCAATTTCTGCGGTCTGCTCCAGTGCAAACAGGAAAAAGAATCCGAGCCTCAGTTTTTACAATGTGCAGCTTGCGTGCAGGAAATGGACCGACTCGGCAGCATCTCTGGGACGTTTATTGCTCTGCACTCTCGCCAGCAAGGCCCAGGCCCTTAGCTCTGCTGGCAGAGGGCTCAGAGCCGTCAGCGTTCACGGGCCTCCAGTGGCCCGTCATCCTGCTGGAGGTCAGCTGGAAAAGGCCTGGAGAACTTCTCAGGCGCTGCTTGGGGAAGAGGGGAAGGTTTCCTCCTCTTCCAGAGAGGTAATGTGAACAAGTGCAATGCTCCCACTTCCCCAACTCCAAAAAGAACCGGCTTCAAGTTATGAGCCCAATCCATTCACTTGATTTCAACAGCAATCCACAGTCAAGCAGTAATGGCACAGCCAGCTGCAGTACGGTTGAGGCCATACGTGAATCCATCTCTACCCAAGGGACCTGCTTTTCTTACCCACCTGCTACATTTTCCACCCAGCTCAGTTGCTCTGTGCTACTTTGGTCTTGGCACCTTCTGGGGATGAAGTTTCTCTCTCTGGAATAGAGACGGAGCCTTGGGGTACTGGGTTGAAATCTTCAGCCTTTTTGTTAATTCATTCCATTTAGACTCAAATGGGATGAAGCCCCATCCCGAGTGCCATTGTGTTTCTACAGTCATTAATACTCCACAAATCAATCCTACAGCTCACTACTGAGCAGTTCATGCCAGGTAAAACATACAAGCTCAAAAAAAGTCTTTCTCCCACACTTTTCTTGCTGTCCAAATCCATCAAGGTATAATTTCTTTTTCTGAATGAATTTTTATCTCCATTGACATGTTTTCTTCTCAGTTAACTTTATTCAAAGGAGGAAATGGCCTACTCCATGCTATATACTGAAGGCAAGGAATTTGCGTTCTCTCCTCTAACCTTTCACACCATGAAGACAGATGTGGAGATGTGGCACTGATATTTTGAGATTCCCCCTCCTAGCTTTCTGCACTCCATGCCCTGTCACTGCGTTTCTGAACTGGGTCACTCCTTCTGGGTAAGTCACTTTCTCCCTCTCTAGACCTTGGTTTCTCTAGCTTTTATAAATTGCATTGAGGTTTCAGGGTGAGAAGGAAGGCCCAGAGAAGACAATAGCACCACAGAGGCTACTACCAGGTATACACTTAAATTCAGGAGATTCTTAACCTTGCCTTTGTTAAGGCAACCTTTGTGGTTTGCAGTTTGCACCTATGTGTTCTTTTGACCCTTGGGCAACACTGGGAGATCCACATGTATCAGGACAGAAAACTGCCTTCTACGTGTCTTGAGCACGTAATTCAGTCCTGGGGAGCAGAGTAGGCCACCACACATAGGACAATATTCGTGGAAAGTGAGCGCTCCCATGCACAGCAGCAGATGTTCTCCTGCCTGCGGGCAGGACCTGAGGTCCAGGCATCACTGCCCCAGGCCTTTAGGCCACACAGCAAAACTGCGTGTCAGCCGGAGAGGCAGTGAGCCCCCGGGGGGGTAGGAAGTGGGGAAGTTTGAGACATGCAGACCCTTTCTTCAAATGGGCACCGGGGCACCTACAGGAAAACATGCAATCGATGGAGGTGTCTAGCTATGGGGAGATCCTTGAAACCCAGGATTATGCAGGAACGAGAGCAATTGCTAGAAAAGCAACAAGCTCTGCTGAAGACCAGTAAAGGAGCAAGGTTTAGTGCATAGCTGGCTTGGCTGTGGCGTGCTTCATATCACTGAGCAAATGTCTCATCTAAATCACAGTGTTGAGCCAAGGAATGAACTCAACAGATCTTCCTTGCTTCCCCCCTCCCACCCCAAATTTATGTATTGGATGACCAGAAGCAGCCGAACAGTAGCTGTGCATTTACTAGCACAAGGTATGAAATGCTGCAGTGAAAGCTTACCTGGGGTTTTCCACTGGGATACATGAATAACAAAACTTTCTACGGAAAAATATTATTTTAGAGATAGGGAGAGAATCAGACTGGGTTTCAGTTGCTTCAACTCCAGCCCCAATGTGTCCTCCTTTACACGATCTCAAAGTGTTTTATTTCTAAATCTGTGCAACAAGACATGAATTCACATTTCTTTATGGTACTTTGCAGAAGATCAGGTGCCCATGTTCCCTCTTAGGGGTACAGATTTCCTAGAAAACTACATATCCCACAAAGCAAGAAAATGTTGGAGCTTTTTTGGGCACATGATGCCACTCCTATTTGGGTAGTTTAATGGGAGATGTAGTCAATCTGGTTACTAGCCCACAGAAGAAAACACAGGCTGGGACAACAACCCCCAGAAGGCAATGCATTGCTGAAGCATGAAACTTAAGTGCTGAAATGACCTCAGAGGAAGGGATCCTCTGCAGGCTGTCTCAGGGATGAAGTGCTTCCATTATTTATGTTTTAAATGTCAAAACAAGATGTTTTGACATTTACTACTAATAAAAAAAGCTTTTGACATTTTCTGCAGATTAGAAATTGTGGAATTTTTTTCTCTTTTTCTTTAACCTCATGTTCTGGAACCTAAAGCAAATTTTTAAATGTCAGATTTTCCTGTGGGATGGAGATTCAGAATTTTTTCTCAGCTGTAGTTTTGATGCTTGGAATTACCTCTGATAGCCAAGGGACCTACAGTCCAAACAGTGAAACACTCTGCAGGCTCAGGCAGAGAAGCAGAATTTCCTCCCTTTGTTCTGTATTTTAAACAGCGCTCTTTTTTAATTCCATTCCTCCATTATATGGTACAGTTTTGCAAAGTAGGCAATTCCATCTAACAGCTTTCTTCTTTACTACAGAGCAATCCCCTTGTTATTTAACCCTGCCTAAATCATGACTGTAAATTTCTTAAGGAAGAAAAAAGAGCTTAGTGCCCCAGTTGGGACCAGCTGATGATATTTCTCCTTCTACAGTTCAGGCTGAGGTTGCGTCCACCCCATGGCTATCCCCTGGTTAGCCAACAAAGATCTGAATTCTGAAGATTGCCAACATTTTTCCTGGATATCTCACATCCCACCCCAATAAAAGACCGGGGGCTGACCCCCAGCATCTGCTCTGTCAGCAGAAAGTGCATTACACCTGGGAAAAACTGAAAAGCAATGAAAATCTGTTGACTATTGCACAGTAACCAAGACATGAGAGACACACTTCTTTATCCAAAGAGTCTGCTAATATAGTCAGGTGTCAAGTCCCTGTTAAACAAGATTTGGATTTGATACTGGAGGCCCAAAGGAGCTTCTATCTGACAAAGCTTTGGGCTTGTCAAAAAGAGGAGGTTAGATGGGGGGAGAACAGCATGTTGCTGCGACAACTTCATAAAGAGGCTATGAATAAAAAGTGAGAAGTACGTTCCCTTGTGCTAGCAAGCCAAGGCACTAAGCTGATTGCCTTTGGTTTTGGCAGTGTAAGGAAGCCATGTCTGAGCCTTGTGATCCAGACCCGTGAGGGACCATTCAAATTCATTCATGTGCCTTTGCAAATAGGCTGTTCCTCCAAGATGTGCCACATAAAGGGTTAGTGCACTTGATTATGGTATTAGCATTGAACATGAAATAAGACAGGCCACTCACACCCACAACAAAAAGCTCTTGATGATGAGGTCTGGTCTGTCTGATGATGCTGACCGGTGGCAGCTGCTCTAGGATAAGTGCAAGAAACCCCATGAGCAAAGCCATAGGTTATGGGGAGACTTTTCATAGTCAGAATAGTTTGTATCTTACAGCTGTAGGATATAGTAGGATTCACTGTTGCAATCCCAGATGCTCAAGCTCTTACTGAACATGACAAAACTTTGGTTGACAATCATACCTCTGTGCCAGTGAGATACACAGAGTCATGTTCTGCAGAATATATATCCTAAACAGATACCCTAAATAAATCTGGCAAGGCATATGTATCCTAAAGAAAAAGTGAGTAAAGGTAATGCAGATCTCATGGCATGCCAAAGAGTGAGCAGGGAATCATCAGAAAGGGTGAGTAGAGGCACAAGAGCTGCCACCATCTTCCCTCAGAGAAGAACAGTGGCTGCAAACAAGAATCTGACGTGATCTTGCCGACTACTTGATAATTTACTAGTGTTGGCTCCAGAGCACATTCCTTGCAGGGTGTAAGCAGGAAAGGATCTTGCTGGACTTCAGCAGACTGTCAGAAACTCCTAGAACAGCTTTGCCTACACAGGGGCATGCAGCATCGTTCATTTGAATTAACCAGCGGGGTGAATTTAAAGCTGATATTTAAATTACATTGAACGCCTGGTTAGACTATCTCATTTGGAATTAATGTGGCTTCAGTCTGATTCACCTTAATTCACTTTGGGAGCGAAGCTGATGACTTAAGTCTTAGAAAAAAGTGTCTGTAAGATGGTATTTTAATGACCTTAGGGACAAATGGACTTGTCCAAGTTTATTTTGAGTTAAATAATCTGCTTGAAAAAAGCCAATTCAGATTCCTCTTTTTTTCTTTAATGTCTCTTTGCAAATAAATCTGTGCAGATAATGGTTTTCTCATCCTATGAAGCTTTCTGAGACTTCAGAATTTTTTCATGTACCACCACATGATAAACCCAAACTCTTTTGTAGTGGTTTTGGTTCATTTAGTTGGGATTTTTGGGGGTTTTGCTCTCTCTTCCGTTCCTCACTCTGAACAAACAAACAAAAACTATCTCTCTCTGGAAAAGAGTCAGCTGACTAAAATAGCAAAGAGACCAGCTGGGGAGGGAGCCATTACCCCCGTGAAGTCAATACAGGCTTAAGACATTCTTTCAAAATTTTGTGATTATGAATGATGTGGTAAGATCCCAAAACATCATCCTCCTAGTCTGAGACCAGGTCATACTTATTCCAAGACATATATCCTATATTAGCAGCTGTTCTAAGCTGAAAGCATCTACATTTGATCATAAATTCCATCATCAAGCTGGGAAACCCACCTTTATTGAATGTTTGGGTTTGTTTTATTTTACAATGATGCTTTCTTCTAAAAAGATTCATGGGGGGATGGTTGGAACAGCAACATTTTCTAATAACACTTTTAGTCAACAATCCTGTCTACCGTTTCCTGGTCTGTGACCTTTGTGTGCTGCTACTGACTATCTCAAGGGCTGTGCTTACGTGTCCGCTTTTTTCATCCCCTCTTGTTGCACAGCCTAAACAATCCCGCTCTCTGGGAGGTTTAAAAATTACCATATCCAAGGGGGTCTACTGTCACACTCTTCAACTGACCTGGACCTAAAGGAAGAATGTAACAAAAGTCCAAGGAAACCAAGATAAGGAACTAAGTAATGTTGAGTGAGTCTAGACAAAGGTCATCTGAATCCTTAGGCTTGTTTAAGATTGTTAGGCTTAGGACTTGAAGAATCTGATCCCTAAATTGCCACTGATTTCTGCAACTTTTGGGGAAATTATTTCTGATAGCAAGGTTATTCCTGTCAAGGCCCATGTAGCCAGAAGAACTTAATGCCAAGGTTTTAGCATGAGTTTTAGGCCATAAATGAAGAGAAGTACTATGGAGCCCAGTAATCAAACTTATTTTGCTAACTACAGTGATGAAGGAAAAGAACTTGTGAGCATTTTAATTCAAAACTTGAATCTAAGACTAACAATAGCCAAAAGAACATAACCAATAAAATTCACAGCAAGTTATGCCAAGTTGCTGATGTAGCCCAGTGAATGAGATTGTAGAAACTCAACTTCTCCTTCCAGTGTGTAAGGAAGTGAAGGTGTAAGCATGCATGTCTAAGAAGTGGTTTCTCAATGAAGATGGCCAAGGAGAGCAGCTTGCCAAAGCCACCTGGCTTGGCCAAAGTCAACAGCCTGAGGTCAGACAAGAACAGACAGCAGGACAGTTCCTTGGGTCTGTGATTTTGGGTTATTTGGATTGTTATCTTGAGGAAGGAGTGTTACTGCAACCTCACTGCTTTGAACTGGTGGGTCTTTGTCAACAGGATTGAGAAATAACTAGTCACTGCTCTGAAACTAGCTTAGTGACAGAGCTACAAATGGTCCCAGTAAAGGAAATCAGTCAGAAATTTGATCAGCTAACACTTCTGTTTGTTTTGAGGAAGGTAACAATGCCTTATATCCAGCAACATCCTAACAGTGTTGATCAGAGCTCTGACTTTTCACAGAGAGGAGGAGTTTGCAGAACAATGTGAATTTAACAAGGCACCTTAATGCTGTTGCTCTGATCAAGTCCAGCTGCAGCTTCCCCAAGGAGTAACATCTGTGTGGTGTATCTTTACATAGCACCCCTCGGTACTCTGGGATAAAGTCCATTCTACATCCTGAGCTTCAGGAATATGGGTCCAAAAAAAGACCAAGGCAACTGTGCAAGGGTGGCTTAAACAAAAACACCTACATCCATGGTGAGAGGTTTATCGAGCCAAGAACTTTTCAGGGATGCAAACACATTTACCTTATGTCGTATTGCACCATGTCCTCACTCAGTCATCTTCTAAATTAGCCTATGACTGCATCCAGCGGTGCAATTTTCTATGGTTTTTCCCTGGAAGAGGAATCTTTGGGTCCCTGAAAATTCAACCAGAATAGGGCATGAAAGTGCCTGTACTCGGGGGGGAACCCAAAGGCTCCCAGCATGTGTTGGGAAAGGGGGAGCTTGTCTGGATTGCTGAGGCAATTGCTTATTCAATGCATTCCTCTGTGTCCATGGCCAGTTTGCAGTGTGCTCTAAGACCCTTATTAAACTCGATGAGGAAGCAGGAATAGAAACAAGACTGGAATTCCCAAGTAGGTCAGGAAGGGTAAAATTTCAATCTGCCTACATTACTGGAGAACACATGAAGGGACAGGACAATAGTAATGCGATGGAACTGGCAAATTAAGAGCCAAATTAACAAGATAAAGTTTGGGGTTTTTTTCTTTTTTTTTTTTTTTTTTAAGGAACATTTGGAGCCAAACTTCTAGGAAGGACCACAGAGAATCAGCCTTGCAATTCCTGCTAATAGGAGCCTGGAGACCCTTCCATATGTATTCTTATCTTCTCCCCTTGGTCTATGCTGAAAACCTACCCTCTGAGGTTTATCTGAATGCTGCTAATAGGAAGGCAACTAAACATTTGTCTTGCAGCAAGCACAGAAAGAAAAATGAACCAGTTTTTTTCTTCTCCTCCCCATAAAACTTGAGCATTCATACTCGGAGTGAATGCAGACAGCCCTGGGACCTGTATAAAAGACTAGCAACTGGCTGTAAGCACCATAACTTAGAACACATTCCACACTAAAATGAGAAGAACTTGGGAATAACAGAAATAGAATAATAGAAAGTGCCTTATCGAGCAAACTCCCAGCACCCAGCTCAGGGAGAGGTGAAAAGTAAAGGCAATTAATTGAAGAGGATGGATTGAGATCTCTGGTGCCAGATGAGGGAAGAGAAAACGTAAGGGGAGAATGGGAGTGTGTAAAAGCAGTTGATGTCTTCCAGTAAATCTTGCAACATTTGCTCATCAGGAGCCGTCCTGCTCTGCACAGACTGCTGTTGTCTGTAACCTCCCCCTTTCTCTTCATGCTTCCTGCTAGGGAAGCTCACTGAATGAGCTCTTTTGTTTTACATTGGCTTATGCTCAGGGAGGAAAGCAAACATATCTTCCTTACATTCAGTTATTGTGGTGGAGAAGGAAAAAGAGAGGAGCATTTGGAGCTTTAAGGCAAAAGTAGCACGTTTAGTATCCTGCTTTCTAAGTGACCCAGATGAGACCTCTCCTGGGTGTAAAATATTTGCCCGGATTTACTTACATCTCGGGTGTTTGCCCATTCCATATCCAACTCTTTGTGTGCCCCTGCAAGCACAACTGAGTGACCTTGATCATGCACAATCATGAATCTTAATCCTCTGCAATTTGAGCTCATGGAAATTGAAACCCATCATCTGAAAATCTGGTACCTTCAAATCATCTGTGGCTTCTTGGGAGCCCTTAGAGCACACAGCTTTAGGGCATCAGATCCAAACTTCTCTGAATTTCTAGCAGGAAGGTTTGGATTCAAGGCTTGGAAGGGTGACTGTATCTCATAAAGAGCATGTACTTAAAGATCTCAAAGGTATCAATGTCCTGTGGGTGATCATTCAGCTTCCCATATGCCAGTGATTTTGGAGAAGAGAGAAATTTTTCCCAGATTCTGTGGAAATTTTGCTATGAATCTGAGAAAAGATGCTCAGATTCTGCCTAATCACATAACAAATTTTCTGAAATTGTTCTCACAGTTTTTGTAACTGTTCACCAAAATCTGATTCTGTCTTTGGTTTTTGCTTTCCTGTGAGTGTGTATTAACCTGAAGAGCTTAAATCCAATAGTCCCTGCTAGGGATTCCCTCTAATAATTACACAGTCCTACAAAGGAGACTGTCCATTCCTGATGAATGTGTTCCCAGCATTGTTTGTAGGTCACTTTCTTTACCAGAAAACTCACTGCAACTTGTCTAACAAGAGAAGGAGAACTCCTTCTCAAACTCCCTTATTTGCTAAATAAGAGCAATTAAAGAAGTCTCCATATAGCCTGCTTGTGCCCTCTCCTTTCATAAATAAAAATACTTTAAGCCACGTTTCTATAGGAAAGTTGCAATACAGACTTCTGCACCCTGCAGAGACCGTGCAAACAAATAAGATCTCTCAGGCTATCATCACCTCCAGCTAAAATTATAATGACTGAATTATTTCCAATTTACTCAAAGGCAATGTTAGTTGGAAAGATGAAAAGAGTTTATTTTTGTCTTTTGCTTTTTTTATTTAAGCTTTTTCAAAGAATAAATCTTCGGGGGTGGGGGGAAATTCCTTCTAGCACTTGGTTCAGAAGACACAAGGGAAAAAAAACCACCTTGTCTATTTTTATTTTTAAATAATTAATGTGGTTTAATTGGTCACTTCACAGGAATGCTTCGGCCTGTTTGGTAGTGATGAAATTGTGGTGAGGTTAAAGAAAAGAGGAGGTTCAGCGCTTACACAAACTGTCCAGTTTCTAAGGCATCTGGTGCTGGTATGAAAATTAAATATGGCTATCATGCATCATGCATGATGTGACCCAGTTTTACTATTGTGAATCCAGATGCTATAAACCAGCCACGTCCTGAAAGCTGATTAAGCACCACTTGGTGAGCCCAAATCCAATGAAGAAAACCATGACCTTGTCAGAGCAGGAGCCAGGCGTATCTCCTATTGTCATTTTTCAGCTCCTTTTGAGAAAGGACTGGTGTTGGGGACTTTATGTTGCATAAATATGTGAAAATGCATCTTTTTATGTCGTTTATAGCTTGAGAGTACCATCATAAGGCAGAGCCAAGAAGTCATTGAAGAGTGAGAGAAAACACAGGAAAGGTGTATCTAGCACAGCCAGGTTGCAAGGTGGTGGGTCTGACAGACTGGTGTCCAGATGTGAGATGTGAGCCTTCTTCTCATGGGGGTATGATGCAGCTGTGCACCATTAGGCTTGCCTGTGAATGCGTGCCCAAAGCCAGGAACACTTATACCCCAGAAGCAGAGTCTGGTGGTTGAACACCTCCAGATGGATCATTTAAGTAAATTTCTTCCAGTTGAGACTTGACCTGGGCCAGGTTTTAAGCACTTTCTTGTGTAAGCACAGTTTGCAGGCAAAAATGTGTGTTTTGGGCATACTGTGTTGGATGCACATGCGCTCTGCTTGAACACATGGGACTTTTCAGGGCAAGACCTTTTAATTGCTGTATTTCCTTCTAATGGGTCTGTTGCTTCCCAAGTAGCATTTGCATCTGTCCTACAAACTCTCGGCCAGAGTCCTGTTCTGAAACAATGTGCTTGTTGCAGGGCTAGAGTCTTTTCTCAGACAATAAGCCAACAAGTCCTGAGCGCTTTTTAGACCATGCACCATTGTGTACCAAAAGGTGACTGTGGCCTTCACAGTCCATGAGGTGATTTAGACTCCTGGAAGGCAGAAATAGAATCATAGAATCATAGAATCATTAAGGTTGGAAAAGACCTCTAAAATCATCAAGTCCAACCGTCAACCCAACACCATCATGCCCACTAAACCATGTCCCTAAGCGCCTCATCTACATGTCTTTTAAATACTTCCAGGGATGGTGACTCTACCACTTCCCTAGGCAGCCTGTTCCAAGGCCTGACCACTCTTTCAGTAAAGAAGATTTTCCCTAATGTCCAGTCTAAACCTCCCTTGGCGCAACTGGAGGCCATTTCCTCTCGTCCTATCGCTGGTTACTTGGCAGAAGACACCAACCCCCTCCTCGCTACAACCTCCTTTCAGGTAGTTGTAGAGTGCGATGAGGTCTCCCCTCAGCCTCCTCTTCTCCAGGCTAAACAGCCCCAGTTCCCTCAGCTGCTCCTCATAAGACTTGTTCTCTAGACCCTTCACCAGCTTCATTGCCCTTCTCTGGACACGCTCCAGCACCTCAATGTCCTTCTTGTAGTGAGGGGCCCAAAACTGAACACAGTATTCAAGGTGCGGCCTCACCAGAGCCGAGTACAGGGGCAATAGGTGCAATCTGAAGCTTGTCCATAAGGAAGCCAAGTGAGTGAAAGGGAGGACACTGTCCTCCTGGTTGCTCTCTGGGCTCCCGCACAAGGGCACTGGAGATATAGCCAAAACAGGACGGGGGACAATCTGAAACTGAAAGCTGCCCACCGCCCACTGTGGAATGAGAAGCTATCTAAGATACCAAGATGGGGTGTCTGCAGCCCCATCAGCACCAAAAGAAGCTGAACCAGACCTCAACCCATCATCTGTCTGACCTAACGGAAACCTGAGGGAATTAGCACTTGACATGCTCTTCAGAGTCATTTCAGGCTCTTACTCCTGATCTCAGTATCTTTTTCTTTAGTTCGTCTTTTCCTTTACAATATCATCAGTAAGAATCTAGTCGTGTCAGTATCCTTTTGTCCAGCTAGGATATTCTGAAAGGCTCCTGCAGTTTAAGTAGGTAGTAAATTGCTGTGATATTCAAAGGAAATTTTTCAACAGTAATGTCTTTTTTCCTCGTCTTTATGTCTCACTTTTTTTACCACCAGTATTTCCCAGCCTTGCTGTAATCATATGACACTCATTTATATTCTTCATTGTTGGGTAGATATGGTGCATTTACCTTGAAAAATTTCCTATTTTTCAGACAAGTTCAAGAGTGTCTATCAAATTTCACAAAGGTGCTTTTGGGTTTCAGGTAAAATCTATTCTTCCACAACTTTCTAATTCCATAGTTTGTTTGTATTTTAGTGCAGAAGGGCCAACAAAATAAAGAACCAAGCTAACAAACAAAAATATACACACTCCCAAACAACTTTCCCAGTGATATTTCTGGAGATGAATAGTACCCAATCCTCTAGTCCTCTAGTCTGTCTAAAACAACAATAGGTTCAAACGCAGTTGTCAACTTTACTCTGCTGCAGTGACAGCTCAGGGATTTCATGTGACAGCTCAGGGATTTCATGTGGCATCATATTTCTGGTAGCTGGTTCCTGGAGAGTGGACCTGAGCTCCTGAGAGAAATTACCGGACTGTATGCTTGCTGTGCTGCAGAGACGGCTGTCTGCATGGGAATGATCCAGATGTGCATCTGCACTCAGACTCCCTGCTCTGTAGGCAGTTGTCTCCCTGGTTTCAGAAGATGAAAGCTGGATGCCTCCATGAAGACCACACTGTATACCTATAAACTAAGCACCTTTTGCTTCATTTTACAGGCAGGTGTTACCGACTCTTCTGCATGGCTCACACATGCAGAGTTCCACGTGGCTGGTACCGTACCCAGCTGCTACTGGCCGGCCATCCAACGTGAGCTGTGTGGGATGTCCAGCACTGGCTTCACCCACAGGCGAGCCCAGCCAGCCACCTGCCTAGGGGTAAACCTCCCTTCTTGTAATTCTCAGGGCAATGGGCCCTTGCCACAAAGGTGCTCAAAATCTAACTTGGTGTGTGTCCATCTCTCAAGGGCTAGGAAGGCAAATAACCACACTGGCTCAGCTGACAAGGGGTAGCTCTGTTACATGAATACAGCGCCATTTTGCAGAAGTGTTGGCGAACATGAGCTTTCATCCATGGGATCCTTTCAGGACTGTGTTGGAGTTAGGCTGTTTTTAAGCGTACGCTATGAACGGAACCCATCCCTGTTCCAAAAACCGCCTGCTTTTATGCTGCCGTGGTACAAAAGGATTGTTTTCTTCCTGCAGCCTGATTCAATTTTAAACCCAATTTTTATAGCTCCTATCTGTATAGGCTTCCAGTAAGACTATTCTCATCTGAGCAAAAATTGGTTTGAGGAAGTTTTACCACAAACCCTTAAATACTTTGATATGACAGTATCCATTGCACTGACAAAGTCAAGGTTAAAAATAGCATTTACAGGCTTAAGTTTGGCATTCAAGTTGACTGCAATATTGCAAAACGATTTAAAGTCAGCAAAATAATGTTTAACATGTCCTGGATCCCAGATCTCCTTGAGGAGCAAGAAAAAAAAAAAAAGAAGAAAAAGCTAAACAACCACAACATCAGGTCAGATGGTAATTTACTGCTGCCAAGCCTCCTCCACACAAAATCATTGCAGATGCTTCCTGGTCAGTGACAGTCTAAACAAGCAATGAAACATTTACAGCTGTAAGCCTGCATGCCTATTCGAAACACCTTCTGGAAGGGAAGGTGCATGGTTTCAGAGAGGACCCTGATGAAGTTAGGATCCTGTGCCAGGACCAGGGCAAACCTGGAGTTCAGAGAAAGGTTTCGATGAGGAGACGCATAGGTCTTTTGTGTCTTCCTGCAAGGGAGGGTGAGAGTATTTTATTGACGCCTTGCTGATCCTGTTTGCGCTGTTGCTTACAGAGGTTGTAGGGGACTCACATCAGCTAGACAGAGGGGAAAGGGGGATTTTATTTCCCATGATTCATAGTCCCAATTCTGTCTCTTTTTACCTGTTTTTCTCCTGGTGCTTTGGGGCTGAGCTGTAGCTAGAGACAGGGCGTGGGGCAAACATCCTGGTACTGCTAGAGGTAGTGAGAGTTCCCCCTGGAGCACAGCAGGTGTGAGGTACTCATGCCATCCAGATTAATCCCATTGCCAGATTTGGCTTTGGGAAGGAGTTTCTTTTTTTTTCCCATTGCTCAGATCTGGTATGGATGATTTTAGAGAGATTTTGCTTTTCTCTGTGAAGTAGGGGTATAATCTGTTCTTCAGGACTCCCACCATAATAAACTCCTCCCTGAAAGTGAAGGAAGCAGAGCCGTGTCAGCTCTCACCCTGACTGTATGATGGTCCTTGTACCCCTTCAGCATTTTACAACAGCTTCAAAAGGGAACATGTGGATGGGAGACAAGCAGCAATCCTGAGGATGTTTTTGACTACAGGTTTCTACATGGTGTCTTGAGACTATCAAGATGGGGTTTTTTGCCACCCAGTGTGCTTTCTTCTGTCCACAGTGTGTTGTAGTTTGGGATGACTAGCATCACACCATCACTGAAAAGCCTCAAGAAAAATCAGGGTGTTGATGGGCTCGAAACTCAGTGGCTTTATTAGAGGCTGACTTGGGAGCACTGGCCACTTGCAAGGCTCCCTGGTGTCTCCTATTGCAACACTTGCTGCTTTCAGTTGTTTATGATTTTGCCAAAGCTGAACGTTTGGGTTCAGGTTTTCCGTGCTGGATGTATGCCTTCAGGCTGAATTGCTTTTTGTTGTTCATTTTCCACCCTCCAAACACCTTTCTCATCTAAGTTGACCTGACAAATATCTAAAGGAAGAAAAGTCATACAGTCCCCGTTTTCCAGGCCTGGGTCTGAGCAATACTGAGGAGAGTCTGTCAATAAGCATTGCTCCACAGAAGGAATGAAAGCACTTGGAAAAGGTCAGGAAGGAAGTTCTTGGGGGAGCCAAGAATTGCAATCAGGTTTCTCAAGCCTAGGAACTGTGTCTTAGCTCTCAGGCTGTTTGTTCCTTCTCCCTTGCTATAGGGTTCATGATTTAAAGGGTAGGATGGCACTGGTGTTCAGAGGAGTCAGAAGCTCTGGGTCAGTTGGGTTAGGGGATATTTGTTCTACAAAGACTTTCCCTTGCGGGACTTGTGTTGGAAATGTCTCGCAGCACTGTATTTCTGTACACTAGCCACGTTCCTATTTGCTGCCCTACAGGCATCTGTGGTAACTACTCTCCCTGCTGAATTTCTCAGCAATGAGTTCAGAGCCTGCCCAAACAAGAAAAAATAATAAAAACCC
>NW_009201625.1:148888-153523 GCF_000690835.1 Fulmarus glacialis | reverse complement strand
GGGCAGCAGGTAGGAGATAAAAACAGAAAAAGGAGGCTGGAGTGAGGATAGCAGAGCAGAGCCCCCACACAGTACCTAACCTCTCCATGAAGAGGTCCAAGTACTGCCCAGTGGTGTTTAGTCTGGGTCAGGAAAATTGATAAGATAGACCCCACAGTTGCCCTGCTTTGTCCTACTCCCTGCTCCGGGGATGGCCAGCTCAGACCTGGTCTTGCGGTTTTTGAAGGAAGGATCCTGTGACTCCCCAGGAATGGGGCAGAGGAAAAAAACACATCCAGAACCTCAGTGGAAGGTTCATGGGACCTACAAAAACCCTTTTGTGGTACAGCTGGGGCCTCAGCCCCAGCCTGCACATCTAGATGGAGGGCTTTGGGCATGGCAAACCAGCTGCTGGAAAGAGGTCCCAAAACCTTGGGGGTTTCAGAAGAGATCTCTCTAATGTGTGAGGTCAATGCTGCCAGTTGAAAGGTTTTTCACATGGGAAAGTTGAGCAAAGCTGGCTGCTTTCTCTCCCAAACACACAAAGTGTGGTTTGGTTTGGTTTAGTTTAGAAATCTGTAAGGACTCACCATCCTTTGAAACCAAAGCAGAAGTTCCTCTAGAGGATGATTCAGAGCAGGAGCCTAATTTCTTCTGCTCTGGATCACCAATCTCCCCACTGCATCTGACAGAGATGAAGGCAACTAGACAGATAAGTTACATGTCTGTAGCTGGATGCTGGGACATGAATGCTCCACGAAGATTATGTAGGTCCTGTTCTAATACATTTCCCACCAGACTATGCCCTTCTTGAGGCTGTGGTGCCTTTCTTCTTCCTGCTCTCAAAAGTGATTGTAATTCACACATAGGTGAAGGGTAGAGGCAGGCAGCCAGTTCAGTGGTTTCAGACACATTAAATCAACACTTTTCCTAGGATCATCTCATTATTTTTACAGTCAGGAAGCCCTGAGGACTCAAGGTCCATTGCACAAGGATACCTGAGTCTGTACACCACAAGCAAGGAGGTTTTGGAGGGAACAAGGGATTGCCCTTAAGAAACGAGTGCAGATTATCTTATGTGAGTTGCAGTCTCTGGCTTGTGTCTTTTGCCTGGTACACCAGGTCTGAGGGGGTGTTGGATACAGCTCCCTGTGATCTAGTGCTGATGTACCATCAGCAGCCATAGGGAAAGCTTTAGCCTAGCTCCTAGTCAGTCACCCGTCTCAAACTCTGCTGCCAGTGAAGGAGACAGTCCTGCTCCAGCCACATAATAAAGACTGAAAAGCTCAGCCACCTGAAACCGAACTGCTTTTATACTTCCACTAGCTTTCAACCAGATCAGTTCCTTGACTCCATTCATCATGAGACCATAGGGAAGCCACTGCTGCTATAAGAGCAGAGAAGGGAATGGGAGAAATGTGGGGTAGGTGGATTTACCCCTGCAGATTAATGCTGGCTTTGCTCACCCTGACTCAGGGTAGTAGTCACAGACAGACACATCTCCGTGACGTGCTCTGGCTCCAGAACAATATACTTCTGTGAAATTTCCTTATTTTGAAAATACACCATTGAGCTCTAGTTCAAATTTAAAGTAATACATAAATCACAGCAGATTTTGGCTTAAAATACAATGCCTTACCAAAAAAAAGTGTATGTATGTATGTTCACTAATCCAGCCAAGAACCATAATAAACTGTCAACATCAGTCTCGTTCACTTCATTTTGGGGTCTTGCTAGTCCTTATAGAAAGGTTCTTCAGCTATGATCTCCAAGCTGGTGGTCTGTGGAGATTTTTCTGTTCCTGTGATTCTGTTTTTTCTATCTGAATCTGATAAACCTCATTAAAAGAAGTCAGTACCCTATGGGATGAAATGTCAGGCCTGTCTTCATGAAATATTGTGCTCTGAATTGACCCAACACAAGCCAGCTCCATGTGGGAAGTAATGCAGCCATTTTAGTGCATTGCTGAGCCCAGCTAATAAGCGCTTTTGAGAAATAGGTTATATTAGTTGTCACTCAGCACCCCGTGATTGCATTTCCATGGCTGTTGGACCAGTTTGGAGTATGGGCAAAACATGTCCTGCCTGCCTGCAAAAGACTGTGTGGATCTATGTGCATGTATATCTAATCACATAAACGAATTCTCTAGGTGACATGAAAATCCTTGAGCAGAGTACAGGAAGAATATAAGAAACTATATCATCCTTGCTTTCCAGAAGTGCTGGGGTCACTTTGAATAGAAATCTGAACATGGGAAATTTGCCTGAGGGAAGGCAAGGACAAGTCAAAGTATTTCAGAGCTACACAAGTAATATAAAACATCAGGAAAGCCATAAAGATTTACGGACAGGGTGTCCTCGGTTCCCGGATAAAGGAAAACAAGTACTTCCACAAGAAAAGGAGGCGGCAGGGGAAAAGTATAATTCTTGCTGTAAATTTCTTTTAAAGTAGGAGTGCAATATAGAGACAGCACATGTGGCAGCTCAGCTTGGTTTTCACAGTCCCATACCTTGTTTGTTTGGGTTTGGTGGGGTTTTTTTCTAAGACGCTGTTCTCTCCTGAGCCATCCATGCCCTAATCACCCTTGTGTCATGGTGTTTGCTGTGTTAATCAGTAGTTGCCATGCCACACAGTTGTGCCTGCTTCCTGCACTCTGCGCCAAGCCCGCCTTGGTTTTGCCGCTACATGGTTTCAGCCTTCACTCAGCCACACCAGCTTTTGCCAGTACAACTTGTCATCAGCTCTAAGGTCAGTTCCTCGCCGACATCCCGTTCACACGTCATCAGGCATCCATGGGCTCTGAGCTAAATCCAACCCTACAAAAGAAAGGGCTTAACAGCACTATAAAAATTAAAGAGGTGCCTTTGTTCATGTTCATCACCTCCCAGGTGACACTCTATTGAGACCAGCAGTTCCTGGTCTGAGGCTTGTGCCCGTCATGAGCACTACGTGGCAGGCAGATCTAGTCCAGGAGGCAATCAGCACAGAGCGAAAAGTCCACATCGGCAGCTGCTGTTGCAAGAGACAACTTTTTGTTCAGGTTTTTTCCTACAGCAGGCTGTGTCCATCCAGTGATATTTCATTTACCAGTTCTTAATTGCCTTGGGAATGTTTCAGACAGGTGCAGTTGGCTGCCAAAGAAGACACCAAAGCCATTCTCCCCTTGCCAAGGTTTGACTCCAACCCAGCAGACTTGATGTGTTGCTCAAAGTGAGCAGCACATTTTGTTTGCCGTTCCCACTGACAGGGGGTTGTGGCCATCCCAGACTAATCTCTGACTTGCAGGAGCAGGGGAAGGTGCACCGAGAGGAGGGGGTGACAGTGAAAAGATAAAACACAGTTTTGATCACCGTCATTAGACTCTCCAGGTTGCAATTTACTGCCTGAGGGAGCCTAGGGTGATGTTTTCTTCCTGCTTGTTCCTACAGGAGAATGTCTTGATCAGAACTGGCTTTCAGAGGACTACACAGCGCCAAAGGGTTTCAAGTACTTTGAGACAGCAAATGGATTTTACCTCCGGAAGACTCTTCCTCTTGGGGTGGAGGGAGACATTCATTTCACCACACGGAGGAGAAACCAAGGACTGCATTACTGACATTTTGGATACAGATTAGGAGCTAAAGCAAGAACCCTCAAGGTGCTAGTCTTCTATCACCCCAGGACCCACTATCCACGTGTCTCCCCTGGTCAGCAGGGAGGTGTCCAACCCCTTGTACTATACACATGGTTCTGGCGGGGTGCAAATTCCTAATACCATCACCTCTCAGGTCTGGCTGAAAGAAGTACCAAGACCCATGGAGAACCAGTGGGAGTAACAGCAGCCATTCCTTTCTCCTCCTTTTTACTTGAGCTAACAGAGGTAGCAGAGCTAACTCTGAGGTAACAGAGCTCATGGCAGGGCCCCTCAGCACAAGCCATGAAAAATTTCTGTCTCTTCTGCTGCTTATTTGTGAGATCCACTACCAGTGGTGCGGATAGTTCCCTCTGGCACGGAGAAGTGGCTTTTACTCCTTACAGCTTAATCAAACCTCAGATGTGATCAGCACTAGAGATGAGGCATCCATTCTCAGGGCTAAAGACCAGAGACTTTGGCTGTGTGCCCCTCAGGAGGCAGTCCCCACAGATGACCTCCTGCCATCTGCCAGCTGGTGAGAGCTCACCAAGCTCTGCACTCAGATGCTGTGCATGTTTTTGTCACGCAGGCCCGTGCATGCCTGCCCTGTGCAGCCCTTTTCAGCTGAGCTTGCAGGGTGGACAAGCAGGTCTGACCTTCTGAGTGACCCAATGGTCACATTTGGCAATGCGTTGTGCTGCTTGCTTATGTGCCATTAACCAAGTCACCCTAATCTCATCTGGAGGATGAAGAGCAAACAACTTCCTAGTTTCCAGGTTTCCTTGGGAATGATATATACTTGGAAAACTATGGCTTGAAAACTGCAGCAATCTGAACAAAACACAAGGCCCCAGAACCTGAAATAGATGGACCCTGGTGAATCAATCTTCTTTGTTCTCCACAGAAGGGGGTGGCCTTCTACTGCTGGCCTACAAGCACCAGTCCTCCATGATGCAAGGGGGTTGTTGCTTCTGTGTGTAGTTGCCTGTCACTGCCGAGCTCTCTGTGGGAGTGTGGCTGTAAACGTGCTGAAAAGCCAGCTT
>NW_009201625.1:106850-148857 GCF_000690835.1 Fulmarus glacialis | reverse complement strand
AGGAAGCAGGGGAATGCCTGCAGAATAAATAACAATGTAAATTAGACAGGACTGGAGCTCACCAGCCTCAGCAGGAGTTATCCCCTTGTCCAAACATCCAGCCAGCAGCTGATGAGCTTCCTTGTGTGCTCAGCAGTGCTCCTGCCAAGCTGAAAAAATTAAGAAGGAAAACTTGCCCCAGCTGAACAAATAGCTCAAAGGTCTGCCTGAGGCTCAATAGATGATTGGGGTGGCATGGTTAGGCATTAGTTTCTGCCTGAGAGACAGATGCAACTAGCATCACATCCAGCAGTAGCTGCCACACTAGCCTGCAGGACCTGCAACACACCTGAAATTGTGCCCCCCTGGAAAAGGCCTGCCCAGCAGGCAAGAGCAAGGTTGAATTCCAAAGACACAAATTCAGATACCATCCACTCTTAGTCGTACTGTCCTTTTAACCACAAAAACAGATAACTGGGAAACCAAATGACTCCTGCCTTCCTTGTCCCTGCCCAAGCACAGGAACACAACTAATCTGCAAAAGAGACATCATGTCTTCCAGAAATGTTGACAGTCCTGCATGTTTCTCCACTGCTGCTGAGCCCGGGAGTCAAGTTCTTCTTGGCTTATCTCCCTTAGGATGGTTGATGGCTCATCAGGGACTGCAAATCTATGGCTTCCAGCTAGTGAAGTACTGCTCAAAAACATCTTCTAATTTACAGCCAAGCATTTATGCAAACACCATAAATCCAGGGATGATCCGCAGGGACTAGTGTAATCATACATTAAGAATAACAGAGCATTATGAAACACTCATGACAGGTTCAACCCCACCTGCCTTAAATCACCTTTAATGATCTTGGCCTCATCTTAGTCCCCAGCTGAAATTAAACCTGCTGTCACACTACTTTTTCTGAGTGCCTGCTGCACCTGAACTCATCACCAGAGACTGACAGCAGGGAAGAGAGGGTGCTGGAGAACCCAATGAATGTTATCATCACAGAGGCAACTATTAATAGGTTTTCCATCATGGCCATAAACTGAATGATCCAGGGACTTTTATGATGATCTCCCTATGGTGTCCCAAAGGATAGAAAATAAAACACATTTTTATTAAGCCTTTTGAAAGATATAACCACTCATTTTTCTCTGATGGAACCCTACAGATGGGAGACTTAACAACTATTTTGCTTTCTGAACACAAGAAAGTCTGTTGGGTGGTCAAACTGAATGTTACAGTCACAGCTTAACACCAGGACACCCCAAAACAATGTGGACAGGGTTTGGCACCCTCTAGATCCTCCAAGGTCAGTTTTGGGGTGTCCTGGAGTTAAGCCATGACTTTAAGAAAAATTGGAGTAGTCATTCCCGTTCTCCCTGACAAAGGAACTAGAAATGTGTAGGTCTTTGCTTGCTCACATTTGACATAAGCAAATGTGACTTTGCCCTGCTTTCCTCTGCAACTCTATTTTCACCAGAAATTGCTCACAACACTATGCTGCTTGTGTTGCTGTCTGCCTGCACTCGCTCACTAGAGATTAAAATTAGACCTAGCGATTATTTTTCTGAAATCACTGACTCTGGAGGGACAGGTAGGTTTTCTACTGACCAAGTAGAAACCACAGATTTTTGTTCATGGGAACGGTATGTGACAGGAACCCAGTGGAAAGTAGTGTTGGGTCTCTGGGAAACCTTTTTGTACTGTCCTCAAAGGAGGCAGAGAAATCCAAAGTCTACAGGGAAAGCTCCTCACATGAGACAAAGAACCAACACAGCTGACCTTTTCAGGTGAGGTTATAGAAAAAGAAACAAACAGAATTCTTAACTTCTGTAACGCATTTAATGAACCTGGATTCAGCCTGTCATATCTGAGATGCTTAAAACCGAGGTACCCACATTATGACTGTTATCCCATGGGGATCCCTACCTGGACTGTGGAGTGACATTAACATTTCAAAATTTGATCTGTTTTAGGTCTGTATCCCTTAGGGAGCACCCCTCTTTTGCTCTCAAATATACGTACACAGTGTCTACAGTGACTCTGCTCCTACCATGAGCACCCAGAGTTAGAGGAGGGTCAATCTGGACACTTAGATGTGTTTTCCTATCCCCAGTCTTGAGGAGTTTCCATCAGAGTGTCTACAACCCATCTTATCAGTCTTGTTGATATCACTGCCCCTATGTGAGAAACATTATCCATGGACACCAAGAGATTTACGGTTGCAGAATGCAGAAAACAGGACAGTGGTTATGCAGCTGAATATATAGCACCCAAAGATAGGAGGTGATTTAAAGGGACCTGTAAATATCCAGGGAATCCAAGGACTTGTCACTGAGGACGGTTTAAATGTGTCACCTCTGATGCCTTCAACAAATCACATGAACAGGGAGGTTACACAAACAAAAGTAAATGGAAAAGTTTTTTATTAATCAGATACCATGAAAAGGCCTCCGACATGGCAGAAAGTTAAGATTACAAAGTTTGAAAATATTAATTTGGCAAAAAGAGGAAAAAAAAAAGGTACTTTTCTCCCACTGTGCAGTTCTTTTTCTTTGTCCTGGCATCAAGCCATGAGCTGCATAAATCTTTGAAGGCATCTCCTAGTACACGCATGGTTTCTGGACTAAGAATGGTGTAAGTGCATCTTATAGAATCATAGAATCATTAAGGTTGGAAAAGACCTCTAAGATCATCGAGTCCAACCATCAACTCAACACCACCGTGCCCACTAAACCATGTCCCTAAGCGCCACATCTACACATCTTTTAAATACTTCCAGGGATGGTGACTCTACCACTTCCCTGGGCAGCCTGTTCCAATGCTTGACAACTCTTTCAGTAAAGAAATTTTTCCTAATGTCCAATCTAAACCTCCTCTGGTGCAACTTGTGGCCATTTCCTCTCGTCCTATCGCTTGTTACTTGGCAGAAGACACCAACCCCCTCCTCGCTACAACCTCCTTTCAGGTAGTTGTAGAGCGCGATGAGGTCTCCCCTCAGCGTCCTCTACTCCAGGCTAAACAGCCCCAGTTCCCTCAGCTGCTCCTCATAAGACTTGTTCTCCAGACCCTTCACCAGCTTCGTTGCCCTTCTCTGGACATGCTCCAGCACCTCAATGTCCTTCTTGTAGTGAGGGGCCCAAAACTAAACACAGTATTTGTGGTGCGGCCTCACCAGTGCTGAGTACAGGGGCAGGATCACTTCCCTACTGTTAAATAACAGAAGTGCCCATTGCTCCACTATAAAGGGTACAATAGAGAAGTGTCAGCAACGGGAATGGAATTCGGGAAGGAATGACTCTATAGCAGTAACTTGGGGTCACTGTGAATAGCTCCTCGTGTGAAGGCTGTTGAAGTGCACATGCGTTGCCTGTATCACTGCTCACAGATATCTGTCTGATTTGTCCTTATAAGCCTTCAGCTATGGAGACACCCCGACTTACCAGGCAGGCAGTTTGGAGCTTCATTGCCATTTCTATTTTCCCAGTGCAAAGCTGACATTTTCCTTGCCTGTTTAAGCCTGCAGTTTCTCTTCTTGCTCACCACAGAACCAAAGAGCTGTTCATCATCTTCCTTTATATCCATTCCTGTTTAAAACATGAAGACAGAGAGCATGTTGAACACTGTAAAGTTTTCAGACTTTCCTTTAGAGTTTTCTAGACCTTTGGTCAGACTCTTCTTTTTCCTCTGGATCTCTCCAGTTGCTTTGTCCCTTTTTTGAAGTGTGATGCCCATAAAAGGGAAGATTATTGTTTTGGACACCTTGCAATGTTGCCCTTTGTGCATCCATTTTTCATAGCAGCCTGCAATCCTGTCTCCCATTTTGGACCCCCCCCAAAACTCATACTGGGGAATGCAGAACTGCTGCCTTGCCATTTATTCGCCATCTTGTGTATTCCCCATTTGAGCCATCGAATATCGCTTCATAAGCAGAAAATTTTATGCCTGTCTTTGTGGAAGGAAATCATATTTATTTCAGTCTGCTGCTCCAACTGGGAAAGACTTCTGCAAATTCCTATCCCAGTCTCCATCTCATCATCAACAGTTGTGTTAGAGTTTTCAAATCCTCAAGGTTCACGTTAAACTCACTTTTAACCTTTTGATCATTGGAAAAGATGCTCGAATGTCATGCTCTGTTCTCCAGCTGGCTTCCCATAGAATTAAAAAACGTGGCACATTCCCCTCATTAAGCATGTACTTGACTTCCATGGGGTTCAAATCAGTCCCTTCTCTTTAAGAAAATAACAGTTTAAAGGATTCTTTATGTTTGTTATTGAACCACGCTGGACAACTACTCTTCCTTTTCTGAATAGTAAATGAATATTTAAAGAGTATTCTGCTACTTCCAGTATCTTGTGTGCAGTTATTGTGGTCTATAGATCAAACCTAACGATTCATGATAAATATCTTAAGTTCCCCTGGCTGCTTACGTGGCAGTAATAAAATTGCCAAGGCAAAGGTATCTGGCAAGAATCACTTCAGTTCCTGACCTCATTACTCATGAATCTGCATACAGCTGCCTCTTACTCCCATCAAATGCAAACCCTAGAGGCCTGGGACATGATTGTACACACTTGAACGTGCCAAATTCCCGGTAGAATAGCCCCCCCCACGCACCACATCAGAGTGCTTTACCCATGCTTTGAAGGAATCGCTTCCTTAAAATGCCTCTGGTTTAAAGCAACAGATGAGTTCACCCCTGTGGCCCAGTATTGGCCCTCGTTCTCTGCTGAGGCTGACATTTTATACACAAGATGATGTCTTCCAAAGGCTGTAAGGGTTGCAAGAACTTCTCTCATCGTCCTTCATGATATACCCACACTTCATGTACACTGTGCCCCCTTCAATGGACACATGTGGTCACTCACCCACGGAGCCGGGTTCTGCCTGACTCCTTCTTCAGGTACTTCTAGACCAAATGGTTTGTGGCTCACTGACCTCCTGAGCCAAGATGTTATTTTTTGTTAAAGTCCTTTGATTGATTGATTTTACTCCTGTGAATTAGTCTAGATATTTCTGAATCCAAATAAACTTTCAACAACCACAGAAACATGCAGCAAGAAGTTCCACAGCTGAATTGCAAAATGTGTGAAAAAGCATCTTCTCTTCCTTTCTTTGTCCTGCCACTTGGTTTATTCTGATGTCCCCTAGTTCTTGAATGGGAAGAGACAGTGGGAAATCATTCCCTATCCATCCTTTCAAAGACATTCATAACTCTACAGATTTCTACCATACCTTTCCCTGATTACCTTTTTTCCTGGGGATCTCATTAGCTTCATACAGAAGGGCAAATCGCTCCTTTTGTACTTCTACTTTCATCACAACAATTTCTGTGATGAACATGTATCCTCCACAAATGGACTGAGAACCATCAGCCTTATTGTATGTCATCAAACGGTCGTTTCAGTCACTACCAACCTGTGCTGGATTTGGACTATCTCCTTAGACCAGTAAATGGTTAAATACCTGTAGAAGAATGTGGCAGAACTGCTAAGCACCAGTTGTTTCCCATTCCCAGCAGCATGAAAGGGCTCAGACTCCTCATCAAGTGACCAGGGTTGTGAGTTATCATGTCTGTCCTCAGCTGGGGCAACTGCCTACATCTTTTCTCTTTGCCTGTGGCAAACACATAGTGATTCATTTTAGCTTAGTCTGAAGTGTTAAATTACATTATTCTGCATTTGCCTAGGGATAAATTGACTCAGCATTTAGGCTAAGCATTTACTGTAAGGTTTGCATCCAGACAATTACCTCAGCTTAGCTGATCCTTGGTAACTTGTTAAGCCACAGTATCTTAATTACAAGTCTGAGACCTAAGGCTCTCATAAGACAGACTGGGATTTTAAGATAACTTCGCCTTCTATTTTGGAAAGTTGGAATAAATTCCAGGGCAAAACTATTCTACAACAAAGCTCTGCATTACAATCTCCCATCATGTAGTCAGAAGAGTTTTGTATATAAAACAGGAATTACAGCCATTTCTTTTCTAATCCAAACTGTCCACCAAATACAGAAATAAGATGAAAAACTACCCTTGGCATAGCTAATTGCAATTAGAGACTTTTGAAAATTCAAGCACTCGTTCCCCACTTCAAACACAATTCAGCAAAGTGTTTAAGCTCTGACTTGAATGGGATGACTTAAGTGATTAGAATTAACCATGTGCTGAAGCATTTTGCTGAACCAAGACCTAAGGGAGAGAATAATGTCTTAAAACTATGGTAATTCTTCAGCTGAAAGAACACAGAAGACCCTTACTCTGGGTACCAAAATTATATTTCTTACACATTTTTGATCCAGAAACAAAAGACTACTTTAACATGATCTACGCTGCATCTTCTGGATATGGATGAGTCTGGCCCTTTGCAAGCTGCAAAATAACTTCTTAAAGAAAATGTCTCCCCTTAGCAGATAAGAGATAGTACAATACCTTTGATAATTCTACAATACTGACAGCAACAATTTAACCCAGATATTTTGCAATTTGGTTTAACATGTTCCCAAAGGTGTGTGCACAACAAGGAATCCTGAAATTATTTTTTGCACTTTGCTTATTAGGATCAATTCTGACATCAGCATAATCTGAGTAACTTCATCACTTGCTCGAGACTGACACTGGCATGGTACAGCTCTTAATACATAGACACTAAAGTCACTCATGTTTTGTACCAAGATGCATTCCTGTATGTTGCCACCGAATTTGTTAATATTCTGTACTTAAACAATGCACAGATACATGGAATAGGCCTTTAAATAGTTTAAATCAGTCCTCAAGGCTGGGCCGTGATGTTTTGGTGGGGTAACATCAGAGAATGCACTTGCTCCTCCCCAACCATTCACCACACATAACATGTACATCCATGATTTTTATGACCTTACAAATTCTTCCCTCACTCATTTACCATGGTAAATGGCAGTTATTTACAATGGTAAATGCAACTGCAATACCAAGGAAAGAAACTGGGAAGACTGCAGTACAAATTCAGTTCTTGTAAATATTCCAGGCATTCATGTTAGGCATCAGCTGTGGTTGAAATGTGGGGATTTGGGGTTTTTTTGTTTTGCTAGATGATTGCTCTGTTTGCGATAATTACTGAAGCATGGCCTTGAAAGAGATGCCTTTATTCTAGATCTGGGAGAACACCCTTGGCAGTTACAGTCCGTCAGTTTAAGGGTGACTTGTAGAGTCCTGCTTTTGAGAGAGAAAATGGCAAGGGGAGCATTTTCTTCCCAGCCAACTTTCCTGTGCTTTTTGTGCTCTGTAGTAAAGGCAAGTTGGCTTCCACAGTCCATCTAGTCTAGTGTCTTTCTGCTACAATCTCTTCATGGTCCCGTTATCATCAATGAATTAATTTAGGCCAATAATCCACTTGAAGATCAAAATTAAACCCTAACAGCTCATAAGAGGAGCAGACCTCGTGTATCCTCATAACTGTGTTGAGCTACCACGTAACTACCAGCATGCTATCTAATTTTGACTTAGGCCTCAGGCAAAAGAGAACCCAGGCCATTCCTAGATAAACTGTTCCACTGTTAAAAAATGTGCAATATATTTCTGCCCTCAATTTGTCACTCATCTTACAGTGTCTGGATTATGTAAGGTCTTCATTCAGTAGATCAGAGTCTTGTATTAATAAAGCACTCTAGCAAACAGAGCTGGAAGAAACTCCAAGAGATCCTCTAGCCCATCTTCTGCCCTAAGGTAAGACCCATTCTGCCTGTGCCCTTCCTAAGACCTCCTGCAGTGATGACTGCACCATCTCCCAAGGCCTGTAAGCAAGATCTCTCTTTACTACGTCAGTCGTAATCCTTCAGGGAGTTTTATGTATTTCAACTATTTTGATGGTGTGGTGGTTCTTCATGGAGGAAGCCCTACCTCAGACAGTAGATGCCCCAGCAGTGCTGTGCTGTGCTGGGCGTCTGTCTTGGGTGTCTAAAGCAGTGAGGTTCCTGCTTGTTGGTCTTTGGCCCTTGCTTGTCTACCTTCTCACAGAGACATCTCTTCAAGAACCATTCTCCTAAATGGCACTGACTTACACCTACATACAAAATGTTTGGAAACCTTCAGCTTGTAACCCCCTCTGCCAGCAGGTGGGCTTCTGGCTCCTGTGGGGAGTCCAGTGGTTTTGCCCTGGGTATTGAACTCCATAAACTGCTTCATTTTTAGAGGAGCTGAAAATGCCTGGCACATCCAGCCCTTGCGCACGAGGTCTGGCAAATGCCGCAGATGATGAGGTTTCTCACTCTAAGGAAAACACTCCAATTAACACTACATTAATTAACAGAAGAAAAAGCAAGTTATTTTTGGAAGTAGGCACTTGCCCACTCAGAAGCATCCAGGAGAGCCATTGTACCCTTCTGCTAACAAAGTCACGTTAACCTCCCAGACTAACCAGTCCAGAGATGGGGAAAGATGGATTAAACTGGGGCTACACACTGTGCAGATCCAGATTTTGAGAATCCATTTTCTGGCACCCTGGCCAAAATTCTGCTGGCGTGGAAAAGGAAACCCTGGGATGCCAGTAGAAGCAGAAGCTACAAAGTAGCAGGGACTGCCCTGCTTTTTATAATTTTGCTGTCATGGGATAGAAGAACCAAGGCTTCAGCACGTGCTTGGCTGAGAGATCTAAGTCTGCTTTTAGAAATCCATGCTCAGCTCTTTTTGGACAGATAAAGCCTCTTTGAAGCAAAAAAAAAAGTGTTTACAGAACCTGGCTTGTCTAATTCACCAGCAGAAGAAGAGGGAGCGCTCTGCCTGATGTCACTTTCCGCATCCAGATAAGAGGAGCGTGCCAGGGCAGCTTTCTAGCTGTCTGTGGTCAGTGGCATGGTGGTCTTGTAAGGAGGTTTCCTTGGGGAAAGAGATATATAATATATAAAGGTAACCACAGGATAGTCAATTATAATGGAGGGAGAATGAAGCTATATGCTAAAAAAACCCCAGAAATGCTAACTGCTTGAGTTTAGTCAGACCTGTTTATGAAGCTGGTTCAGGTGGTGTTTTAATGATTTAATGACCTCTGTGTAAGCTCATCAGAGGTGCAAGTCAGGAGTAACAGCAGTGTTACACTCACGTACCGGTAGCACAAAGCCAGGTTGCTGCTGTTCATGAGTCTCTGTGTGGCTGTCATCTTACTGGCCACGTTCTGGGTACTGCTGACTCTGTGAGCAGCTCTGGGGACTCGGAGGAGGAATAAATTAATGCTCATCACTGAGAACTGGGGAGGAATTTTCCGATGGACGTGTTTGTTGTTGGAAAATGTGGGTTCATCGACAGCTGCACACGTGGCAGGGGTGGACTGACTTCAGTGACACTTTTTTCTTTTTTTTTTTTTTTTGACAAGAACAGTTTTCAGGTCCAGCATGGAATTTTTATTCAAAAACAGAGCAGAAAACAGCAGCTCCAGGGTGCTCATTTCTCCAGTGATTAGCGTGTGAACTTGGAGATGGAAAGCACGGGTTTAAGTCCCTGTTGCATCTGATTTGACTTTCGTGTCCCTGCATCTCTAGCAGGTCCCCTCACTCTGGAGGTGGTTATCTGGGGAGAATAATACGATGCCTCTTGCTGGGGAGCGCTGTCTCCGTCTTTGTTTTGCTTTGTTTGTTTGTTAAGAATACAGCATTATTTCATGCAGTTGGAGAAAAAGAAAACAAAGTTCTTGAAATCTCAAGTGATGCCAGGACATATTTTCTACCCAGCTACTTGCCATAAATAAAACTGACATTTTATATCTTGGCCATTACAGCTAAATGACTGCCATGATTTTTTTTTTCTTCTTCTTCTTAATAAAATAGAAGCCATGTTAACACACACTCGCTACCAGAAAATTTGGGCTTGTTTCAGTTGGTGCAAAACAGAGATACTGAAATATCAATTTAGGAAGATACACAAGGGGCTTTTTCTTTTCCTGCCAAGCTTATTTTCATTTGGGTGATTTGTCTGCAATGCAGATGCTATCTATGAGGGGGAATGAAGACAGGCACAAATTTTTTTCCTCTCTTTTTCTTCCAGGAACCACATTGCAAATAAATTTGAAAAGGGAGCCATTTAGAGAAGACCTGTTTCAGGAGATCCCAGTTTTAATTCAGCAAAGGTGACTAGCCCAGTTTTTTTTCCATACAGTCCTTTTAATTTTTCTAAGTCCTCAAGCAGACATTAAGTGACTCACCAGCTTTTAGAACAGTTTATTTCGGCTGAAATATTTCTCACAATGCCCTTTGGCAATGGATTTTTATGCTGCAATTTTGTCAAAAAGTTTGCAGGAGGGAATGCAAGATTAAGGAAAAAAAAAGCTTATGTCTCCATCTATAAGTGCCTAGTTCTGCACATCTGGAGAGTACCTGGGAATGGGATCTTTCCCTTTCCTGGCACAGATCTGAGTTTGATCCTATGCTTCCATTGCATTACACATTTTAATGCATTTCTCTGCATTCTCAGACAGTGATTTTTATGAGTAAATAACATCAACAATGAATAGCTCAGAATGTCAAGCTCTTGAACTCAGAACTGGGTTGCACAGTGAACAGTGGAGTTCACTGTCTCAGGATGAAAATAACGGGCTTGTATCTGACAGAACCAAGTTAAATTCCTGCCATGGACTTTTTCAGTCTTTGTGATGCCTCTGGAGCTAATATTGGGCTTTGCACATATATACAAACACACTCAATGGTATATTGCTTTTAGTAAGACCCTTTTATTTCCTCTGAGTCCTGGACTCTGTTCATGCAATGACTCATGAGCAAACAGCTTTGCAGAACATATCCTTTGATTTGTAATGCTCCCTGCTGTGCCTCTGCAAAGTCTTTTATTTCTTTGCAAAGTTTGCACAGAATACTTTCATAACTATAATCTCCCAAAAGCTGAAATCAATGGGAGCTGTATCCATTACACTAGGGATGCATTTGTCTTGCTGTTTTGGACTTTGAAAATTGGAAGCTTTAAAGCATTCATCTTTGAAGGCAAGAACACATACTACCACTTAGGAGCCCAAATCCCGTTAGCTTTCAGTGGAGATCAGGTACTAACATCAGATTCTTAAACAGTGTTTTTTAGGTATCTAGCAGTAGTCTAAGGTGCTTAAGCCTCCTTTTTAAATCCAAGCTCTCCAGCTATGTTTGTGCTGCCTCTAGTAGAAGTACTTGAGTTCAGAGCAAGCCAAATGCCTTGAGTTGGTGGCACCTGCACTTAAGGTGGGGCCCCAAGACCCAGCCAGGTTTCACCACCTCAGAAATGCATTTACCTGACTGAAAATTCTGAATTCAGATCAGAAGCCAGACCTGGCCTAGCTTTTTAGCTCAAACTTCTGGCAAGTGAAGGGAGGCTGACAAACCCCATTTTAGCCTCTCCAGACAGAGGCATGGTGAAGGGGAATGGCTTAGCTAACATGTCAGGTAAGAGGTAGCCTTAGGTGCTTTCCATAATGTTCACCCATCTTTTCTTCCCAGATCCCATTTCAGTGGCGTTTGCACATCTGACTCCCCCAGCTGCCCTAGGCAAACCTGGTAGTTGCAAACAGCACTGGCAGCAACATATTTTCTCCCATCCTACCAACGGCATATGAACACTTCATAAATGCTGAGGGACCTGGGCTGTGCAATACCTCTGCGGAGAGCAGGCTCATACTACCTGCTCTTATTAACAGATGGAGAGCTGAATGATGCGATTATTTAGCAGAGATTGTCACAAAAATCTCCAGCTAAGTGGGGATTGATATAAATTTTTTTATATTTCCTTGGAAGCCTCCTTCTCCTTCTTGCCTCAGAATTGAGGGACAACTAAAACGTTGACTGGATAGTGGGAGCTAGATGGGAAATTTTGTCCCAGTCATCTTTTGTTCTCTCTTTTTACAGGACACTTTATCGTGTTGGGGACTTCAAAGGACTGCACCAGATAAGCAGAGGAGAAACAAAGATTAGCTGAGACATCCACGAGCTTTGGATGAGGTCAATTAAAAGCCAAATTAAACAAATGGAGCTTTCAACTGCGATCCAGACAGGAAGAAGCAGTCGAGTTGCAAGGGTTGGAGATGAAAAGAATTCCAAAGGGCTGATGCAGAACAGGAGCGTGGGGGTGGAAGGGCAGGGGGAGCCAGGGGGAGAAGTATCTTCTACCTATTGTCTTCAGAGAGGACCAAAACTCATCTGGATCTGTCCTACCTGGAGGAGCTGGAAGGGAAAAGCCCCGGCCAACCCTACAGAAAGAAAGGTGAAGCAGAGTCCCAGAGTAAGGGTTGGGGTGAGCGAGGGCGAGGACGAGCTGTGCTGCAGCAAGCAGAGCAGTGGCCTAGCAGTGAGAAGAGGCAGGTTTTGTGCCAAGTGGATTCTGGGTCACGTAACCGGAGCCGAGCTGCTGAGTCACTCTGCAGAGCCTTCCAAAAGCCACTTTGTCCACCTCCTGCTGCCATAGTCAAGCCCGTCTGGAAACAGGGGTCAGGACAGCTGGGAACCGTGCTGTGAAAACAAGGTGCTGGCTGAATATGCCAGAGGTGACCATGTAAAGGGCTTGGTGCTGAGCCCACAACAAGGCCCTCTGAGTCAACAGCAGAGTACCCCTGAAATGCTGGGATAAAAAGTCTGGTTTTGTTTCATAGTGGAGTTTTTTCAAAAAGTCTTGGCGTTTTGCTTTGCCCATCCAATCCACTAACTTATATGAGAGATCAGACTCAAGCTGTGTAGAAATATTGACATGATAGGACCTCTGAGGAGATAATACACGGTGCATGGAGCAATAAATATTCTCCTTTTGGGGGGTTGTTGGCAACTCTGCCTCTAGGTCATACATGTAGGATGTGGCAAAGTCTGTCCTATCAGAAGCAAATTCAGCTGGGTTGAACGACAGGCAACTCCTTCCCCTGTATGCTCCGGCATCCGTCAATTTTTGGTCTAAGTTTGTCTTGTGGCTTCTAGGTCTTGTTCTGCTCTGGTTCTACTATATCAGAGAACTATTTGCTCTCTGGAATATAGTCCTCATACAGGTATTTGAAAGTCGTGTTTGCCATTTTATGGATCACCTAATCAGACAGTATCCATCTGCTCTCTCACTTAGAGCAGGCTTCTCAGATTTTGAGTCAAACAGCGGCTGTTTTCTGAATTCTCCTTTCTGTTCTTAAAGGCCTTTTTTGAAGTGTGGACAACTGAAGCAAAAGCCCTCCTTGTAGCAGTGGTAGGTGAGAGTGATTTGTAAACAGGCCATACCCTTCCCTAGGCTGCCTTGATGATATTTTTTGCTAACACCTCCTGGGTTTAGTCCCCTAGGCATAAAAAAATAAAAGGTACTTTTATTCAAATGACTGTTCCAAACCACTTTCCAGAGTCATTGCTTCCCTTGCTTTGGTCTTCCAGATCCCAAATTTGCCATATACTTATATCCTTGCTTTCTAAACGAAAATATTAATGATCTCAAAATTACTGTCTTCAAGCCTATGCTTCCATGTGGGCCATTTGACTCTATCCAGAAACTTCAACCAGTGGAGTATAATCTCAAAGACATTATGTTCCCCAATAAACAATGACATATTAGAGGAGCTAGAGGCCAGCTAATGCTCTCTTGCCAAGGGAAAAGCTACAGCGTGATCCCAGTGATTATCTATTCTGCTTGGCCAGAAGGTCCAGAGCTTGGAACCAGCTATGGGTATGTGACCACTTACCAAGATCTAGGAACAGGAGGGGAGATGACGAAGGGGCTACGGGATGTAGGAACATGGCAAGCAGTTATACAGGAGAGAGGTTTTTTGCATGGTAAGGAATGACGGGCGTAAGAGTTTTCATGACTTTCTGTGTCCAGGGGACATTTAACTTGTCTGGATCAGAACACAGTTTACTTGAACAAACCTTTTATTGCAAAGCAATCTAGTTCCAGTAAGACACACAGCATTCCTTTTTCTGCCTATTTACTGCCATTGCAAAGACCAGAACTTGGAGGCCCCTCCAACCATTTGCCTTCAGTATCTCACTTTATCTTCCTTTTCTTCTTAAGAAGCACAGGACAAGCCTGATGTCAAACTCTTCCCTTCAGGCTGATTTCCATCACTCCCAGAATTATGTTCAAACACACATATAGCCCAGTAATTAACACAAACTATCATGAGCTGACATGCACCTCTGTCTGTGTATCAGTATCCTCCATGCCTCCAGAAGATGGATGGATTTAAATAGCATCTTTGAAGACAGCTGAAGCAAATTAATAAGGGATTGACTAACACAGTAAAGCTATTTTTAGCAGTCAATTTATATCTGGTTACCTTGTTACGGGAAGCTTATGCAATGTTAGTAAATTCTTAACTAAGGAGATAGATTGGACACCGAAATTATTTCACTGTTAACTCTTTGAGTCTCTCTTCAGAATAACTATAGGACTTCAAAAAGTAATACATTTGACAGAGAGAGATTTATTTTCCTTCTGGTGTTGGAGTTGCAAAGGGTTTATTTTTTATGTCAAGGTTTCCTCTGAAGCTATGCAGGCTACCAATAAGAAAATGGAAATTTGTGATGAAACACCTGCCTCCAGGAGCAATTTATTGAAATAAACTTCCAAATCTCACAATCCTCACCAGTGTTTTATGTGACCTAGTAGTACCAGCATTTTGGGGCATGTGTTTTTAAAAGACTGGTGTTTTAGCATACACGCACAAGGTAAACTTTTCTGGGCAGCAGGGAAGCATTGGTATGGCCATGCTGATCTGAACAGTCCGGGGCTGACAACCCCAGAAAGTGAACAGCTTTTCACGGATAGAAAACACCGGGCAAAGCAAGCTCCCATTAATCTTCTGCCTCTCCAGGGAGGGAAGGAGGATGGAAGAGGAGGCCCAATTCTAACTTTGTTTTTACCTTTGCAACTCTGCTAAGATTGTCCCTGGATCCAAGTAAGGACAGAGTTTGGCCCACTGACTACTGAGAGGGAGTAGGGGCTGATGCAATTGAACCCGTATGCAGAGGCAGCTGGCCAGTAAGACAAACTGTCTTGGGAGCCAGGGCACGATGCTGTGAAATGCTTGATCCAGCACAGCAAGATGTTTTCCTTCTTTGCAAGCACTAATATGAGAACAAGGCACACCAAGTATATATAGCTCTCGGGATCTGGATGGAGAGCTTCTGTGTCTTCAAAAAAAAAAAAAAATAAATAATTTGCTGGACAAAGGGGGACAGCGTTGCCCAGCTTGGAAGGAATCTCTGGTTTTGGAAGGCTCAAGGGAGGGTAAATGGCACCAAGCCACTTCTAAAAATTGATTCGGAGGGCAAAGCATGTGCAGGTTTCCAAGCAATGAGTAAGCACCATGACATCAAGGAAAGGTTTTGTCAGTGGGATGAAGAATTCCCACCGGTGACATGTCTTGGGCATGCAGAACCAGGTAAATGGTAGAAGCTCCCTGGGGAGGGACTCTTGAAACATGATATCACATAACCCTAGAAGATGCAGTTCAGACTTCTCTAGAGAGACAGGGGCAGATTAATTCATAGGATCACAGATAAGGGCAGAACCAAGGTCTATCTAATGCCATGTCCTGGTTCAAACAGTCAGCAGTGCCAGCAAAGCCCCAGAAAGGAGTGAAATGTTAGAATCACCCTCATGGGATGAAACAACCTAAGACCGATTCTAAGTTTGGTCTTTGTCTGATCTTTAATAATCAAAATTGGCTTGCAGGTAGCAACGGGTCTAACATCCCTTTCAAAATCCCAATAATTCATTCTAGTAACTATGAAAAAGCTTGTATTCAACAGAAGAAGCAGAAACTTTTTATTTTCCCTTTAACCTTGCTAAATTTTTTTGTAGATACATCCTATGGCAGAGAGTTCTGCAGTTCACCTATATGCTGTGTTAAAAAATAAACACAGACACATATTTACTCCATCCCAGTTCTGAGTTTATGTTGCTACTTAATGTCACTGAAAAGAGGAGTTCACTGCTGTTCTCAGACTCTTAGCTCCTTTGGTCTGTGCAGGCATGGAGGCAGGATCAGTCCCGTACCCCTCGATGGCAGCAATTACCCTGCTGGAATAGACTCACCTCCCAGTTTCTGGCCTCCAGCTGCAGTGATCAGCTCTGTTTTCCAAGGAAAGCAGCCCTGCCTGCAGCACCTCGCTAATTGTGCACCAGTGTGGGTGTGTGGAAGTAACTTGACTCATGCTGCCAGTCAACACCGCTAGCACAGGAGGCACAAGGCTTGATGGCCTTTGTATCTATTATCTTATCTGCTGGAGCTGATGGATGCTGTTCTTACAAGTGAAGTATCTAATCCTCTTTTATCTCTCCTAAGCACTGGGCCTCCATGTTAGCCTCAGGCAAGCCCAATCCCTGTATTAATTATTGGTCGCATTTTCTTAAAGCCCCTTTTCTTCTTTTCTTTTCCTTTTTTCAGATTCAGTCACTCCTAAGTGAAATCCTCTCACTCACCCTTCCCTCATAACAGGCTCACGTCTGTTTCTGTAGTCTCTCAGTATCACAACAAGCTCTGATTTTGCAACAGTAGGCAGATTTGGGGGTCTGAGGGCGTTTTCAGGCAGGGGGGTTGGCAGATTAAAGATGCAGAACTTGTGATTAACAAACTGAACAAACCTTCATGATGGCGTCAGACTATAAGCCAAACTCTCAGGGAGCAAACCTCAGCTCTACACCTCCAAGCTTGCTTCTCACCTGCTTATACTGGTTCCGCTCCACAGTGCTACTGTATTTACATGTGCGTCCTGGGGCTTTACATAGCAAAATGAACAAGAAGGAAAAACCAGATATGTATCTGGCCCAGAAAACACCTCCCCAACTCCCCTTTGCTGTCCCACTCCCAACAGCTTCAAAAATGAGAGATGGAGAGCACTGGTAGAGGGTTCACAAACCTGTTAAAGGAGTACCATACTACTTTCTCTGTAGCATAGCACAGATGCAAGTAAGAAAACCTCAGGCATGTGCATTTCTTATTTTCCAAATGTAAATCATATCTTTGTAATAACCCCAGGCCCAAGCCTATAGCAGCTCCTGAAAAATGAATGTCTTTTGCTGTGCTTGCCTCTCTGTCTGCACCGTCAGCATATCGGATCCCTCAGCTTTACACCTCCTCTTGCGTGCTTTCTATCGCTTTCCAACCACCTTGGCGTAACCTCAGAGAGGGCACATCACCGTCCTCATTACAGTAGGGCCATTTTTTCCAGATTTGGGACGGATCCTTGCCCAATTTCCCCCCACCTGCAGAGCAGACACCCAGGGCCACCTTGGCTGTTCCCAGCTGGAGCTGGATTTCCAAGGGTAACCTTCACATGAAGGCTTTGATCAAAACACCTGGGTCACCCCCTTTCCTCTGCTTCCAAGGTGAAGAAGTTGGAAAGCTTTGAGGCTCTTGAAAATGCTCTCAACTTCTGGAGAAGCAACCCCACCTCTCCTCACCTCCCGTCTGCCTGATATGGACCAGAGCAGAGGAAGCCCTCCTGGGCAGAGGTGGTAGGCCTGATTTCCCCCCATCATTTACCCCTGCAAAGAGACTCACTGGGTTTGGACTATCTGTTGCTTTTACTGTTGAAAAAGCCTCAACTTCACCTCCCTCCACTGGCCGCTCTTGCGCTGAGTCATGGCTTTGCACATCCCGGCCCCTTACACATCTGCAGGAAGGTTACATGAGGCAAAGGAGAGCATGGCTTGCTCTGCTACTCTGCCTGGGGGGATGCTCCGGCAGCTCCCTGCTATAGGGTGAGGAACTGGCTGCTAAAAGGAACCGTCTCCATGTTGCAACCTGCTATCCCTCTGACTCAGTCCAATGCAAACCAGTTAGGGCAATGTCAGGCAGTTTCCTACCTTAAGGACTCTCCCAGCTGCCTTCTGTAGCCTTCCACCAGCTGCAGCTGTAGGTATGTATACCTGTAGATGTATACACATGTACACACAAATACATATATGTATATAAAATAAAATCACCACTGATGTTAAAGGGAAAAGTCTGCACACCCAAGCAATTGTCTTGCGAAGGGCTGGTTTGGTGTCATCTTTCCTGTCCACAAATCCTCCACTGGAAAAATAATAATTAAACAAGAAAGCCATGTGCAGTCCTGCAAATGGGCTTTGCGTCTCTGCTTTCCCCCATTCCTTCCATATGGGGTTGGTTGTTTGGGGTTTACAGATAAGAACATACAAGACCTGCCAAGGTACTCCATCCTACCTCTTGGGGTCACCCTGAGCAAGCAAAGGATAAGCCCTACCTGTGTCCTGTGTGTCAAGCCTATTGAGGAGCTGGTTTCAGTCCAGCAGAGCTGGCTGTGTCTGGGTTGGGAACGTTTTGCACCCAGAAGAGGCATTGCCAGGGTGGGAGGTGACCCTGCATTTAAGGCAGGCTGTACACCACAGACTAACAAGGACCTAGGCTTTTAAAATTTAGGTCTGAATATGACTTCAAGTTATGACAAATGCTGTATTTATTAGTTAGGTGTGCTACTGAGGTAAGCATATCTCATGTCATTCCAAATACTTTGATCTTGTCTCTGTGCTTGATTTTGGTGTATGGATGTATAACATGAGTCTGTCTATCCTCCATCTCCAGAGAACTTCTTAGTGCCATGGTGGAGAGGAACAAGGAGTGGAAGTGTCCAAATCTTTATGACTTTTTACAGAACAACATCAAGAATATGTTCTTAGTCATCCACCAAGACAGGCTGTAAGGGAGCACATTCCTTATTAGACGTCAGAAAATCTGTGTGAGACAGGACTTCAGGAAAGTGCCAAACAGATCAGACCAACACAGGTGTGCACTTCCTTAAACAAAACAGAATTCAAGTAGTCTCCTTTACCAGGGCTTCATGTCCTTGAGTTTGCTAATTCCACTGCTCAAAACCTCTTTTATTTTGTTTCCTCCAAAGCTTTGTGTCACAGTTCAGTTCCACTGGGATTGCGCTGGTTCTTGAGATGTCAGACCTCAGTATCAGACCATGTATGCATGTGCCTCAGGTTTTAGAGAGCAGTGCTGACAAATGTTCTCAGAATACCCTGGCATTGTACTGAAACAATGCCAAAAAAAAAAAAAAATCATCCTCCTACTCGTTTTTGCAGCGGAGATGTTGGGTCCCATGCTGCCTATTCTTGATCTGTAGCACCATCTTTTGAGGGGATGCTGTACTCCCAAGCAAATACAGTGAGCTCTCCCCAGAGGATCCCCATGGGGCCTTGCTGGCCACAGTCAAAGCTGGCTGAAAAAAATTGTGACAGAAGATGTTTTCCATTGGAAAGGGACGTTTCAAGGCAAAATGTTTCTTGGGAACGTGTGATGCTGAGTAAATTTGTGACTGAAAAACGTCGGGCTGCTACAACAGCAAGAAAGACTTATTTTGTTCCAAGTTTCTCAAGTCATTCAGTCCCAGCTTGGTTTTGTCCAGCTCACATTTATATTTGGGCAGAGGGTGCCATGTGTATTGATACTTTCTATGTGATATTTACATTGCTATATTTAATGTTTTAGTGTAATATTTTGGCATTGCTAAACTGTGTCATTTTGGTATTTTCAGATGGAAACTTTTATTCTGGGGGAAAAAACAGAGAAATGTTGACCTTCTTGGACTGATTCAGGGTGGAACACAAATGTCTAAATGCCAGAGTTTTCTGCAAGGCAGAACGTCTCCATTCCAACCAGCTTTTCCCCTCAAATACAGAAGATATTCCTCATACCTCATTCCTCCCTCCCCATTGTTAATGGCATCACCATCCACACAAAGACAGCTTCACTGTCCCGAACCTGTTATGGTTAATAGCAAATAATTGCTTTATGTCATGCTGAAGCTCTGAAGGACTTTGCAGGGAAGCGAGTGAATGTCTGTGTGCAGCGTGTGCCTCCCTTCACTTCATCCTGGATTTCAGCCAAGGCTGGGGAAGGGAAGACACAGCAATACTTACGATGATGTGTTAGTAGCCCGCAATGATGTATGTGCTGTGCACTTAGTGACTCTTCTATCCATAGTGACTCTTCTATCCATACAGTGCTCTGGGGTGAAATATTCACACCCAACAGATAATGGGGAAACTGAAGCATGGGGAAGGGAGGTGATTCTTCCATAGTTACTCTCCAATATCTTCACTTTTTCCTTTCCAAACTTCATGAAAGGTGATGGAATAAAATAGGTCTGTTTCAGGGGAGTCTTTTCTCATTCCCTTTTCGGTAGGCAGTGGGTATCAGCTCAGGGGTGCTGCTCTGAACCACCTGCAAAGCGCTACGCAGGCATGTGGAATGGGTGGTCACCTACTGAGCTGTAGGAGACAGGCAAGGTCACTAAAGCCATAAGCCAGAGCTTGACCTGGTGGAAGCTCATGGATCCCATGGTGCAGATAGTAATGGAAGCATCTTCCAAATGCTAGCCATGTCTAGAGAGGAATACAAGCGAGGAAAAGGTTTCCACTTTCCCTTTATTTTTATTTCAACCCCTTTTATCTGTCTTGTTTTATAGCTTTACATTGGAAGGAAGCCTATTTCCTGGTACGTACAGCAGCTTGACTGAGCATAGCTTGGCAACAGTGCCTGTTGCTTTAGGGAAGAACAGAGCATATTCTCATTGTGCATGTTTTCCCTTGGAAACATTTCATCCTGTCTATATAATTCTATATATGGCTCCCAGCCATGCCACTACAAGCTGCAAAAACACCAGCTCTTATATACTAACGATGTCAGGCCTATTTAATGACTGGATCTAGGACCATCAAGAAATTACCTATGATTCTGCAGATTGTCTTCCTCAGGCAGATTTGGGGTTTTTTGGCCCAGCACAGAGAAGGGACCTATTTTGCCTTTTTGGAGGAGACCCTCAAAATCCTCGTTTCTCCCATGCTCATCACATACCTCCTTTGCTGCTTTTCAAAATGGTAAGAAAATTAATTTTGGTGTCCCAGCTAAATTCCAGTATTGGTAATTCTTGCGGTTCTGCCTGCTCTAAAGAGTTTCTTGCATACTTCTCAAACAGGTCATGCAGAACGCCTGCGTCCCTCTCCCACAATGCAAGCCACATGCTTCTCTTGGGTTGAACTGGGTATGCCTGCACTGAAGGACCTAATTCAGTCCTGTTCTTCTGTTAACAAGCTAAACGGAAATAAAAGGGAAGGAATATCCCTCAGGAGCTGGCCAAGAGAAGAGATTCTTTGGAGTCCTGTCTCAGTAAAATGAAAAAATAAAATGTTACATGTTCAGTTCAGGCCTTGTTTCATGTCTGCCCTAAATTGATGTCAATTTTGCTGTTAATAACCATGTTAATGTTAAAACAGAAAATAGAAAGTTTGCAAACTTTCTCAGTGTTGAGAGCAACGCTCTCTTCCATGTGAGCACAGATTTCGTCTCTTGTTCAAAGCAGCTGCACTACTCCAGAAAGTGCTATTTCTCTGAATACTTTTTGGCCCATATTGTCTGAAGTCACTCGCAGAGCTAAGACCTTTTATTTGGGTTCTTTACTGCATCACACTGAGTGCCCTCAGCTCCCAAGATTAGTAATGGGAACTCCACGATACTGCAGAGGTGATCTCCATAGGAGCTGTCAGCATAGGGAATGATGGCTGTGAACGCAAGGGGGATGTTTCCTCCAGAAATGGGGAGTTTCAGCTCCATCTCTGCCCTTGACACTGCAACCCTTGCTTGACTCGTGCCATCCTCAGGCATAGCCTCAAGCATCTGAGACGTCCTTTCTCTGGCTTCTCTGCTGAGTGGAAGAGTGTTTCAGTTTTGAGGTTAGTCTAATTTTTGGATGCTTTTCAGCTCCTCAACTGATCTGTCTCCCCAAATAGCGTGTGCAGCAGAAGCAAGAGGAAGGGACCTCTCAAACTTTTCCTTGATGTCCTCACTGCTGTCTCTTTGGCAGCTCTATGGATGCCATGCTGTTCTCTAGGACGTGGTGTTTGGCTGGAGAACACCCTGGCAAGAAGGGATGTTGAAAATAGCAGTAGCAGCAACAGTAGCAACAGATGGGGCTAGCAACCTTTCCCTGGGTGAGTATCAGATCTGTTACTCTTCTCAGCTGTTTGGCGGGTCATTGCTGGGTTACGTATCTAGTGATGTTTGCACTGTGCTCTGGCCCGGCAATGTATATGCCAGATTCCTCTGGTTCTCCTCATTGCTTTGCTTTAGAGTGTGCTCAAATGCTCAGCAGAGGTTTTGCAGACTCTGAGCTGGAGCAGCCAAAAAATGTAACGTCCTAAAGTTTGAAACAACTTGTTCGTTTCACAGACATGTATGCATATATACTGCATAATTTCTCATCATTCAGCTTTGGCTCCCACTGTCTGTAGCCATCAGAAGCCTCTACTTGAGATCCTGTTTTCTCCTGGGCATCATTGGTTGTTATCTCAGGAGTGACTCATTATCTGCTTGGATTGGTTACCAGAGGGCTTTTTTTGGTGTGAAATCTTTCTATAGTGGAGTCACGGACTACAAAGCCAAGAAGGACCATTTTGGATCACCTAAAATAACCTCTGAGCTGTTCATGTATTGAGCTGCGAGTGTTGGCTGGTGACTGTAAGGGTTTTGCATACAGAAACGGATGCTTGCATTTTCAGTGCAAGTTTGCACTTGTCTGCCTTCCCTCAGTAACACTTTCCATGTTTTCATAAGAAGATGGATCCTAACAGTCCTTCTGTGGCCCAACAATTATGGAGTGGAAGTCCTTTTCCCAAATGGTCATCAAAGGCAGCGGACAATAAACATTAAAACTATCATGGACTTTGAATGGCTTTGGTTCTCCAGAAGGACAGCTTAAGGTGATGTTTACATTGTACAAACAAGTGAAGGACAGGGATACTTTGACTAGGGCCCCCAGATGTGACATCCACATGGCATAAGGCACCGCAGAAATGTTGCCTTTTCATAAACTGCCATATTAGCACAGAGTCACGCCCAAAATTTTAAGTCTAGTTTTTCAGTAAAGGTCCATCCAAGATTTTGCATCTGTTTTTGAATCCAGGTTCTTTTATTTTCATTATTTATCACCAGGTGCCATTGATCAGTGTAGAAATGCCCCAAAGAATCTTGCTTGTCTTTGCAGCCTTCTCTGGGATAAAGAAGTTCCTTCTCTACCATTACGTGAACGCTTGATACCCATGTGATTAATCTTCCGATTTAAGGCAGAAGTCCTTGGAGAATGAGACCATATAACAAGAGTTCCAGATGGCAACTCACACTTAGGCTGAGGACTATGTAGTGGGACAGGAGAGATCTGTTCATAAGAATATCACAGTGGACATATTAGGTCAGAGTAATGGTCTGTTTGGATATGTTGACTCTGATAATATTCAAAAGTGGATGCCTAGGGAAGGATATTACAACAGGAGAAGCATCATCCTTTCCCCTTTACCCTTCTAGCTTCCCTCCAGCCATTGGAGATCACATGGCATCCCATGGGAGCTAAGAATGCCATGGCCCAAAAGTGAACTGAACACTGATCCATACGGGTAGGTCATAATCAAAGAGGACACCTGACTGGTCTTAGGTCACCCAGTGATCCTTACTCACCTGCAAACAGCAGCAAAACCAGTAGACCTAACCCAAAGGTGAACGAAAGTGGTAGCATGCAGTGGCAGGACAGGGAAATTTTTCATCCAATATTTCACCAGGGATCAAGTCAAGCATGACATGACACTGGAAGGAACAGAAGACACAACCCACTCTCCCAGCCATGCTTCCACCTGCCCCATCTATGGGACAAGCTCTTTTCAGTGTTTCCAATGGGATATTTTTCCTGTGGGTAATGTCCCCAGCTGTCCAATTATGTTGTCCCATTGGTGACTTAGCCCTTAGAGATAAAATGGACTGTGTTACAAAGAGGAGAGACAGCTCTGGAGTATGGCCGCTGCCAGGTGGGACAGACCTAATTGTTTCCTTAGCAATTGCAATTTCTACTCCTCACACTAGGGAAATAAAATTGCCTTATTCTGAAGAGTTTATTGGCAAGCAGGACAAAATGGGCACAGTATAGAAGATCTCCCTCAGTTTTACAAGAGGGAAATAGAGGCAGCAGTGCCAAGAGGACACATCCAAATTCATCCAGGGACATCTGAGACATGAAGCCATGTTGCAACTCTTGCTGTCCTTGGTGTGTGTCTTGCCTCAGGGGCAAGGTGTTTTTCCTCTGCCCAAGATGACTTGCCCGAACATCTGAGCTCACCACTTCAAGCCTGCTTCCTTGAACAGCACGGTCTTTCCATGACTTGCTGCTCCCTATCAAACCTAGCTCTTGCAGAGCATAAATGCACTGACTGTGCCCTGAACTAAAAGTGTAGTCAATCCCCACACATCTGGATGTCGTGCTGCATGGCTGAAAACACTTCTTTTGACCATGATTCATCCCTCTTCATTTTTTCATTCTGTAAGCTTCTGTGAGTAACTCAGATCTGACACCCATGAAAGGCCTTTATTTCTTTATAATTTCTGTCAGACCACTAATTAATTGCTGTGTTTGTTCTTTAATACCTGACCAATTAGCATAAGTAAATAACATGGGTAGAACAAGATCGTATGCAGGGCTAAGAAAACTGCTGCAGTGTTTGTAATTGCCAGCTTAAATCCCTGTGAAGTCTTTAGCACAAAAGAAGGAGAACAAGAAGGAAATAGGCTGAGTGGCTAAATGATGAGCTACCTCTGTGGGCTATACTTCCAACTTGTGGACTACTTGTAAGAGGTCTACCAATAATAATATAAAAAAAAAAAGTAGTAGTATTTTCAGCAGATATGAAATCAGGAGGGCTGATGAGTCCACAGAAGTTGAAGACCACTCTCTAAGCAAAACCCATAGCTGGGTCCAGATCCTCAGAACTGGGATCACTGTACTTCCAGGCAGATTGCTATGTCTGCTGTTCGTTTATTTTACTGGCTCACTATATAAAATTACAGGGTGGAATGGGAAACCTTAGATGTCACTGTAACAGCCCTGCTACATTTCTAAAGCTGTATATATGCATTAACACAGTATTGCTTTCAAACTAAACCATATCCTGCCTCCTAGCTTGGCTTCTTACCCCAAACTCTGGTTCAGCAATGCAGGTACATGGCTTCTGGAATAGAACCGCCATGTGCCCAAACTGCTTGGACTAGGAGTAAAGTTGTTCAGCTGCCTCTGTGTAGAAATGCCCTAAGTGATGGAAAAAGGTAATAAAAACCCAGAAGCTACTTGGAGACATTAGAAAAGAGAGGGTGGGATTTTTGATGTGTTCAGTGAGAGCCAGGAAAATGGAGGGGCACAGGTTTGGGTTAATCATTAAATAAAAGGCCAAACATGAGAATGACGTTTCTCACAACAAGAGCTATGAAGCCACAGAGCCGGCTTGAGGGAAGCACCATCACTGACTCATTTCAAACTAGCCCGAACAAATTAATAGAGAGAGCAGAGAAGCAGGCAAGCCTGGCAACAAGATTGGAGCTGACTATACTGCTTGATCCAAGAAACTGTTGGCCCTTCTCATCTTGAGTTTTCTTTGATTCTGCAGAAGCTTTTAATAATTTTATGGATTTTTGCATAAAACAGCTACAGTGTTGCATAAGGTCTCTATTAGCAGCTCTAGCTCTGAAGACGTGTCAGCAGTTCTAGTGTTGCTGCACTCGAAGGGGTTGGGGCTGCAAGCATTGAGTACGCCATACAGATATCCCCCATCACCACCCTTTTTTGAAGATGGGCTCAAAAATGAGATTTATGAATTTGCTCTTCTTTTAATGTGGGTCTCATTTCTCTATAGACTATTGAAAAGCACACGTAGCCTTTAGGGACTCTGATTCTTTCATGGTTCTCTTCAACTCAGACTTTGCAGCTGCTACAATGCCTAGCTTAGGTGTTGAGATATAGTTCTCTTGGCCACAGTTTTAAAGGCCTTGAGAGTTAAGCATCTCAAAGTCTTTAATGGCTCTGCAGCTTACTTTGTGAGTTAAATCCACTGTTTAGCATGGAAATTCCGAGGTGTGAATCTGTGGTGCTTTCCCTAAGCTGGGGATTTCTGGAACTTGCGGAGTGCCTTTGGGATGTGTCACTGTGTATTTGCCATGGTCTTGTACTCTTCCCTCAGCATGTTCTAGTTACCTGCCTACATGGATACTTTCCTGAATCTGCATGGCTATCTTACGTTCCCAAGGAGACCTGGCAACTACAGGAGCTGGCTAATAAAGCAATGCACAGCAGGCTTTATATGCTTGTGGGGAGCATCTTACAGGCACACGGTCTCCATGCTTATGTGTATAGACCTCATGTGAGAGTTTAACGTCAGGTTTGACCCCTCAGTTACAGGACACAAGAAAGTCTGTTGGAAGCAGCAGGGCAGTTACAAGGAACATTTGGTATGAATTTTCCCCTGTTTTGCAGTTAATGAATCATTCCTGAGCCTGCCCTTCCACTGTTCTCATTATTCCAGTTCAGACTGTTGGGAAAAGAGTTCTTTAGGAGACGGAGCAGAGTCTGTTTTTATGTATTTAATTTGGTTGGCCAGAGGCAGAGGGAAGATGGACTGTGCCATTTATTAACTGACTACCTTCTTGTCCAGTACAAGTTTAAGCTTGGTCTCAAGGCAGTCCACAGTTTATCTCTAAATTCATAGGCTACTGTGAAGCTATAATGCTGCAGGGGTCCCAGAAGGTCTTTTCCTTTGCTGTGACCTAGGCACCCCACCTTTGAGTGCACCCTGCAAGGAGTTGCAAGTATGGCTATTCCAACAGGGTACAGTGCACAAGGGCCTTCTCTTTACCTTGTCCTGGGAATTGCTTGCTTCAGCTCTGGCCCACAAATGCAATGAAACTGATTGAAATTTTTTAAAAATTCTGTATTTTCACTAGTCAATTTAAAAAAAAAAAAAGACAAGCTAAGGCAGCTGAAAAATAAATTAGGCATTTTGATGGTGAGGTAAGGTACTTGGGTTTTCCCTAGGTCTTCTGGGAGCATGGTATACGTGAGACTCTCTGTGCTGCTATCTCCATCTTGGGTTACTCTGGTGGGGATCCAGAGAAGGAAGACAACTCTGTGGTCATTGTAGTAACTTTTGCGTTCTGCAGGGTTAACTCCTCTTGTTTTTAAACATCCCAAGTGCAGAGCATAAACAGGGCAGGTAAAAGTGCCTTTCTGTTAATTGCATTTTTTTTCCAAAGGAAAAATAGAACCACTGGCTTTTTGTTCAAAAACATCAGCAGAACTTAGCTGACATATATACATGTATGTTTGAAAGCCAGTTGAGGACACAACCCCACAATCCAGGAAAGGGTTAACTTTAGAGAGCTATAGAGCTAGGCAGGACCATTTATGCTGGCCTTCTTCTAGGAAATTCCCTGCAGGAGAAAATTAGAGGCAGAGGACAGTGTGTAGCCATAATCAAACCTTGTTTAGTTTGGCACTTTCTCTATCTATCCCATCTTTACCAATCTGACTTGCCCTGCTGTTTTTATTGGCTGGATCACTAGAGTAGTTATTCCATAGATATATATAATATTTTAACATGTACAGCTAGTGCAGTTGCTGCTTTGTCCATCCTTTGTGAAGTAAACTTCAGGGAATGGTTTTGAGTGTGATGAATTTCCAGGTTTTGCTGGAGTTCTGCTCCAGGGCTGGGCGGATACCCAGAGCAGAGGTTCTTCTAGACTTAGCATGAGAGAGAAGGGGAGAGCTTTTTCCTTCCTGTGTCTCAGGCATTTGAGCTCTCAGACATTTGATGGGCACCCCTGAGATATGTCTGAGATTTCAATAGCGGAGAATCTGAAAATACTTTCATACCTCATGCTGCATAGTTGGCCCATCATAGGGAGCTTATTCTAATCCAAAATTCTGCCTTATTTATGCATGCATGATCATCCCAGTAAGACTGAATTGCGCCTGGCCGAGGTAGCGAAGAACCTCTTTAATGTGTGAAAAGATGACCCATAGGCAGGAATCTCACCAAAACCAGCTGAGAAGAGAATCTAGGGCACGACAGTGTTTTTCTCCTGTTAATGGGCAATCTTTATATTTTAATAGCTTTTTTTTATTTTCCAGAAGTGATTGCCAAACCCCATAAATAAACACAGTATTCTATACACTAAGGAACTGGATTGACGTTCAATGGTATTTCATAGCATGTACACTTTAATTAAGACATGATGACCTGGATTCAGTGGGTTGACACGAGGGAGCATTAACTCTCCATTCTAACAGTTCTGCTGCCAAGGACAAATTCTCTGTTGCATCGGTGTGACTCAGTTCAAACAACAAACAGTCTTGCAATTTAAAATCCCTACAGGCCCTGGTCAAGTTTCCCCAGTTCTTGGATAACTTCCTCTTTTCTCCTTGATGTTTTTCTTAAAGTGAGATATTCTGTTGCTTTGTCCTGATTTTCCAAGTAACGGGTGGGTCTTTATACTCCTGACAATAAAGTTGCCTTCCAAATATTTATCACATCAAATAACGTACTTTTCCATGTTATTAATCCTGGAGAATCTCCATCTTTCCATTTGGTGAACTATGTTGTCTAACATGGACAGATATTTCCAGAATTAACGTTTCTGGGATTTCACATTTGTAACATACATTGAGAATTGTATGAGGAAAAGAAATAGGGTTAAACTCTGCTTTGTTTACTTTTTGTTGTTAACATTCATGTGGTTCTGCTCGAGTCAGTGGGTGTAACTCAGAGCAGAACTGGGACATATTTGTACGAAACAGAGTGGTTTAAACTGGAGGTGGATGAACCTCCAGAGGAGCCATACTCATAGTCTCCTGAGAGATAGAAATGAAGTTCTTCTGGATTCTGGCTTGGTAGAAGGACTATCCGTTGAGCTCCATCATACAGACTCACATAGGCTCGTACCGTCATTGCGCTTCAGGTGCCTTCAGCAGAGTATGAAATTCACTGAGTTAAAACAAACCAAAAATAAACTTAGTCAGGGCTGAGCAAGTTTCGCTACTGCAACTCCATGCTACTGAGGCCTGAGCTCACCTCCACAAATCTCCCAGTTTGTCCTGAAATCTGCCCTTGCCTTCCTCTGAGAGCACCAGGAAAGGACTGTACAGTAAAAATAAAGTAAAGTAGGGTGAAGTTCAGTGAAGGACTTTGAGAGCAGTGATGAACTTTTGCAGTTGTCCCAGGTCCTGATATTGCAACAATCCAGGAAACCAGAATTTTTTCCCCAGCTCTTCAGGCTTCATCATAAAAGCCTCTCTTTGGTCCAGAAAGCATAAACACACAGAGAGAAGGTGAAAACTGAATCAGAAGGACAGCAGAGTCCTTATAATGTGTCCAACTCCCAGCATTAGGCAGAAGGTCCCAAGGAAATGTGAGCAATTTGGTGACTTGGCTTACAATGAGCGCCTACCAACTTTGGTGAGACCATGCCTACCCACTTTGGTGAGAGCAAGCATTACATGAGGTGGTTTGCTGCAGAAGTTACTGGGGACAAGCTGCTGCCTGTAATGGAAGCCTGGCTTCACTGACCTGGAGAGTTTATAGGTTTTGATGCTTTTCTGGAAGGCTTTGAGTCCACCTGTGTGGCAATGCCACCAATAGTATAAGGATGGCATCCACCCATTGCAGCTGGCTCCACGTTTCCTAACCGCTATTAGTAGCACGGTTTGGATAATTCTGTGTGCAAAGGGCTTTGAAACCAGGCCTGTTTGTAGCCTTTGCAGTGGGCCAAGAGGTGGGACTGCCGTCTGCGCTGGGATGAGTGAGGGCAGTACTCCTCCACAGCACTACCACAGGTGAATTCCTTGCTCCCAGCCTTTCCTCATCTACACAGATCAGAAGCTTCAGACATACTTTTATTTTGTTCTTGTGTTTTAAAGTCGTGAACTTTGCAGAGCCCTTTTTTTCTTGGCAGGTTCCTTAAAAAAGGCGTACTCCTGAAGCTCGTGTAACCCTTACCGTACCTCTCCAGGCACAGAGGCGGAGAGCTCATGTACGCACACAGCTTCCCCTCTGCCGGAGATTTTTTTTATACAGCTCCAAATACCACAGGAGCTGGCTGCTTCCGAAGGCAAAGGCTGGCTTGCAGTCCTTCCCAACAGATACAGCTTGTGTGCAATACGACAACTCCTGCGAGGAGTACCGGTAGCTCTGCACAGCCAGTCTTCTGTTATCTTGCCTCGGCCAGGTCCAAGGGGTTCGTGACAGCTGATACCAGGGAGTCTGTGGAGCTCCGGAAGATGTGGAGAGAATAAATTCCGTGGAATGCACTTGTCTCGCTTATCCATCGATAGCTTCAGACCACACACCGGTCGTCCATGCAGGACAGCTGTAAACACTGCCTGCGATAGAGCTCTGGCAAAGAGGCCAGTGGTCCTCCAGTGAATCCAGATGGGTCTCAGAGGAGAACAGCTGTGTGTGAACAGGAAGGGAGAGCTTCCTCCTGCCTCTTCCAAAACCTACCACTCAACCGCTAAATAAATCAACATCAGCAGTGACTCTTCACAAGGCAGAGTGAGCCAAGCCCAGGCTGGGAGTTTACCTCAGTACATAGCGAAGGGAGAGGAGCTGTCTGCAGCAAACCGGGGCTTTCCCGACACAAAGCTTTAGGGCATCACCAGCTCATTTTTGCTGTGTTTTCATATAGCTTCTTTCCTAATGCTGTTTGTGCTGCCTGAAGTTACAGCAATGACATGGTGTGTATCACCAGGTAGAGAAAAGGCATCCAGAGTGTACAACAGGTGAAGCAAAAATGACATTCAGCTATACAACAGTAAAAATATCAAGCAGAGGCTCGGAAAGATTTGGTTTGGGTAACGCAAGAGGTCTGACCACTCCTGTCACTGTCGAGAGCTGTGGAAGGAAACCTCTCCTGCCTTTGGACAGAACATGAGATACGTTTATAGGTTGCAAACAGTTTTTATTTCTGCAAGGACACGTTCTTGAAAGAAAACAAAAAATCAAAACCCAAGAAGCTAGCCTGTTTGGATCTGCTATTCCCACAGCAGCCAAACAGAAATGTCCAGTTTGGCATTAGACAACATCTGAAGTGACAAAAGAAACTGCAGTTCCTCTGGTATCTTCACAGAGCACCTTACTGACCATTCATCATTTTAAAACAGCGCTTGAGGTCCTTTTAACATGAGTGTCTTGTAATCAGCCCCTCAAGCCTCATATCTGATAATCTCATCTTCATCTTAGGGTGTATAATTACAGGTGGTTAGTTCTCATCATCATGAATATAGTTAAATTACAGTAGGATATAAGGAGTTTGATGGGTTTACTATGTCTTGTGTATGGTATGCCGTGCTTAGAATGACAGAGTCATTGAGACTGGAAGGGACGCAGCGCATCTTCTGGTCCAGTTCCTATAGCTTAGGACACTTACACCATGTACCAAGAAAGAGTTGTGCAATGTACAAAGCAAGGATTAAACTGTGTAATACCATATTTGCTAAGCTGTCTGGAGGCATCCATATGAATGGCTAGATAGGACAAACTGGCCTTCCTAATGCTGTATGAAATAGTCACTCTTGTTTGTCTGAAGAAGAGGTCAGGACACATTTTTTCCAAGAAGATATTTTCCTGTTGAAAAACTTCATTTGAAAGAAATACATTTTCCTAGAAATGTGCTGGTTAGGACAGATGCTTGTTTAGAAAGAAGAGTGTGAAATGCGGAATTTTAAAGCCAAGTGTTCTCAAAATATGTCATTTCAGTGTGTTTGGTTTTGGGGTTTTTTACATCTCGAAACAACATTTTACCCCTCTCTTTCTAGGCTGATTATTAGACATGACTGAGAGCTGGAAATAAAACAAACAAACAAACAAAAAATTACCCAAAGAAATTTTCTACTTCATGAAAGGGATCTATTTTGCTTTGTCCAGAAGAAAACATTTGTGCAGAAGCTTTCAAATGTGCTTGTGTTTGCCCCCACTCAGAATGCATCTTGCTGTGGATTCACAGGCTTTCATCCTTGCTGGGAAGATGAGCTGCAGCAGCTCAAGAGCCAAGGTTCCCTAGTTGGGGAACCTCTGTATTGGGTCTCAAATAGGGAGACTGCAACTTCCAGCCAGGAGAGGGGTTTATGCTGATGCGTCTTAATCCTGCCTAAGACCTATCCCAAGCCACGGTGGTCCATCAGGGCCACAGGGAAATACTACAGCTGGTATCACACCTGGTTTTGGTTTTCCAGTCAGAAAGTCAGGTTCCCACTCATACTTGGGTGAACTTGGGCAAGATCAAAGCAAGGCTTGAGCACAGGCATCTGGCTTCAAAGGAGCACATGCCATACAGCTCTCTGGTACCCTTTCTCTAGCAGCCGAATTTCAACCCTGCAGAACATATTCAGGATTTCAGGTACCTACTAATTTAAAATATTTCTAGGGTGTTATTGATTTTGAAACCTCACCAAATCTCACCGTCCCTGACTCCCTGTAGGATAACTCAGCAAATGAAATTTTAGCCCTTTCTCATTTGTTTAGATAAAGGGGCAAGAGAGAGGCAGGAAGAGGCTTGGACTTTTTTGTTTAAGGGAAAACATATTTTTCCAGCCAGGCTGAAGCTGTTCTTCCTCATGCATCCCAATAAAATTCACATTCAGGCATGGACAACGTTTGGAAAACTTCAGCCGAAAATGTAAATGCTCTGAAAAAAGAAAAAAAAAATTATGAGAATGAATAAAAGAGAGGTTTAGCATGGAAACTGCTCCGCTGCCTTCACTATAAAGTGCTGCCAGATGCCTCCTCTAAAAGAACTCATACAAGGTATGGCTCACATGGCAGTTCCATTGGCCCCTCTGAGTCTATGAACATAAATTAGGGTTACTCATGTGAGTAAAGCATTGTGGGATCAGACTCCTCTTTTGCCCAACTGTGAGCATCTGTAAAAAACCCTTTTGGGATAAAAGACACAGAAGAACTATAAGACCCTTATGGTTGTCAAATACAATTTCCTTTACTTGCATTTTTTTCTTCCATTTGGGCTCCGACCTCCATCTGTTTATGGAAATATTTAGATCCCTCTGGTGTATTTTTAGCAGATCGTTTTGCTTTTGCTGCTGCAATATCATTGCATCATCATTCTCCTGTTGCTCAGCTCCGATTCCTTTCCATTTTTTTCTTTCTTTTTTTTTTAGTCTTAAGCTTCAATCATTCCAGCAGACACACACAAAAAAAGTAAATGCTACGTTGTGTTTACACTCTGAGTGCTCACACAAACATGCTGGCAAAGTGCACACAGAGACACACACACAGCATGGCTTGTCGTGAGTGTTAGTGTTGGGCTTTTTTCAATTATATTTCCATTTGTGAATCATCCTTCTGAGACATTACGGGATGGTTGCCCTGGGAGCTGAGATCTCAGGCTCTTAGAGGTACCTCCTATAAACAGCTGAAGTCTGAAGGTGGGCAAGACTGTCACTGTCCTTTGAAACGTTTGGTGTCACATTGTTCAGTCAGCCGCAAATACACCCAGTCCTGGCACATTTCCTTTACCAGTGTTCAGACCTGCACACACCTCTGTATATGAACCACCTTCTCCCTTGTCTGAACGCTTTTCCTCACGTAGATATGGACCTTCCTTTGACAGTGCATGGTACTCCTTTCCCACCATCCCTGTCTATTCTGTCTGCAGACATGTCACAGCTTCAAATGTTTTCAAAATCAGGAGCCATTTGGGCCTAGTTACAAAGGCAGGGAGAGCACCAACCTGCTGGCAGACATTAAGTAGAACACCTGCAGTCTGGAAACTCAGCTGAGACCCAACAACTCATTAAATAATCCCCTTTGTCCCTCTCCATCAGATAACACTCACTGGGTTTTACAACATCATTACCTACAGTCTGAGATGACCAGGCACAATCCAAACCCTGGAAGAAGTTTTTAGGTGGACCCTGATGAAGGTCTAGGTGAGATCCATGGGGATACAATTAGAGCTGATTTCTGCATGAATGTTTGGGAGACACCAAGAATTATGTCTTCTGGATGAAAAGCTACCTTTTTTTGTGATAACCTTAGGGAAGCAAATATATGACTTGTCTCATGGATTCGACTTCATAACCCTGTATTAGGTAACAAGGGAGAAAAGAGGAATATTATGTCACTGGGAGGCTATGTCATTCTTTGGCCTAGCTGTGTTAGTTTTAGGAGAGACAGTGATTTGTGACTCATACATAAATAGACCTGCACTCAGGAGAGGTCAGGCTCCTTTTGCACACCTGAAGAGCCTCTGACTAGGCACTAACGAGCAAACCCATAAAAAGCCAAGCCATGCTCAGCATCTGCTCTTCCTAAATGCCTCAAAATTGTGTTGCCATTTGCAAAATTTCAAACCACAGCAGTCTATTTATCCTTCTTAGCCTGGACAGAGAGTGTGTGATACTTGCTCCAGACAAATCAAACCATTGCGCCTCTCAAAATGCTTTCATCATCATCATTATTTATCATTATTTATCATCCTTGCCATGTGTTATGTTTTTTCCACGCACAAAGAACAAGCAGATGTTTTCCATCTGCATGATTTTTTAATTTTAGATCTCAGGGAAAAAAAAAAAGAAAGAAAAAAAAAGAAAGAAAAAAGAAACCATCAAGAATGAAGAAATGCACAGCATGTCTGGGAGTGGCACTGACCCTCACGTACAGGTATGTGCATGCGTGAGGTCTCTGGAACCGAGCCAACGGCTTTGCCTTTCCTCAGGCTCTCGGTTGCCCTGGAGAAAAGGCTCCTGGGACTGCAATGGGTGACTTCACCACAGCATGGGTCCTAGGGGAGCTGTACACCATGGCAACAAAAAACCTGTTTAGGAGGTTACTCTGACCCAAAATGTTGGGATGAACTTGTGCAGACCTAGGACAGTGTGCAGGTCTGCTTCCCTCCACGCAAACCCTTTTTCATCCCTTTGGCCTCTTGCCTCCCTCCAATTTCTCCTCTGCCCATAAGCTCTATTGAGTCTCCAATTCCTTCTCAGCTTCTTTACCTATACACAGGCTGTGCTCTTTCTTATTACCTGACAGCTCAGATACGCAAAGCTTTTGACTTTCTTCTCCCCACCATGTGAAACCCATAGATCAAGTCAAGTGGCCCAGGACAATCCCCTGGCAGGAGGAGGTGGTATTGCCCCACAGGCTCACTCAGCTTTGGCACAGCTGTAGTCAACACTGGCTTTGCTGGGAAACAAGAGTTTTGATAGAATGTACATTTTCTTGAAAAGTGTCTTCTTTCCACAGGAATTTTGACTTTTTGATGAAAACTAAAAAAGTTTTGGCCTAAACATTTGGGGGGGTTGAGTCTTTTTTTGGAGGATATGGAAGGCAAGACATTCAAAAATTGCCACAACCAAATTCCAGGGGGAATGGATTTATTTCGGTTTTCTTCAGAGTTTTCCCAGAATCTCTCTCTTTTTTCTGAGAAACTTTAGTGTTTGATGTGAACACATAGCTATGCCATACAATCTACCAGCAAGGGAGCAGACAGGATACCAAACTGGGCTGATAGAAAGGTGAAAAGACTTGTACAATATATCAGTTCCCAGAGCAATCTAGTTGCCCGAGAGGAAATAATGCATAAATAATAACAAAACAATGATGGGAACAGGAGCTATATTAATAATAATGCACCATAAATCCACATGGCTTTTACAACCATATTACTAACAGACCATATCAAAGACCTTGCAAGAACAGCTCAGTGCCTCTAGGGCATTTGGAACACAGACCAAGAATTTGCCCATAGAAACTGATGTGATACGTGAGGTGGCAGTTTAAATTCAGACATCTGGTGGTTGTGGGGAATGGGGTGCTGTGACTCTGGTATTAATAGCATGTTCCCTCCATTCACTAGTTCAAACAAGTTGCTGTGTTGTTGTTAACTTCAGAAAGCAACCACGCTTGTGAAAAAATTAAGCTGTTTTCTTTCTGCTTGACATATTGTCGAAGAACTGAACAGACGCAGTAACAAGTTCAGGCACTCTGAAGTGTTTTGGTTAGTGATTATTGCTATAAAGTCCTCTGTTTCTTCACCCCCACCACCCTTCTTGCCAAAATGAGAATTTGATGACAAGGTAACTTGACTCTGCCTTGACCTCAAAAAGATAGAAAGATTCAAAAATAGTTGTATGCTGCAGGCTACATGGAAAGCTTGCAAAGAAAATTTACTTGAATGAGTAAAATGAAAATTTGTTGCATGGAAGCTCTAAATACATGGTTGACCTGAAAATCATGAGAAACATTTGACAGGGCAGAGGGGGATCAGGGAGGGTTGGATGCTTCCTGCTGGTTGGTTGTCTTTTTAGTGGATTAGAATTCCACCACCTTGGGGACTTCTTTTTATTATTTTTCCCCCCAGTAAAAATTTAATGAGTATATTTCCAGCCTCAAGAAGTGAGGAAAGAAGAAAAGCAGATGAAACAATTTTATAAAAGTGTAGAAAAAAGGGGGTAGGGGAAACATCTCAGTCAAGATGCAGTGACAGCAGGAGAAGCCAAAAAAGGTGAGGGGAAAAAAAAGCAAAAGCTGCTTTCAAGAACAATTTGTTTCATGGGAATTGAAATGAGCCATCAAATATTATGTTGATTTGCAGATGTTTGGATTATTTTTCTCCCAAGAAACTTCTGGAGGGAGAGACTGCTCTGAGGTGCTAATAAGCCTGACCACAAGAGATGTCTCTGACTTTAGGTCTGTTTTGCCAGGTTTCTGTGACAAGATGAGCCTACAGTCCTCTCCTGTAATGTTTGCCTAACCTCCTACCCTGCATCCAAGCCAGAGCCTGCCGGTACCGTCATGCAGGCTCCTGGAATGCACCTGGAACAGCACTGGGTGCTCTGGCAGTGTTGCCTGTGTGCAGAGCCCAAGTACAACTGAATCACAGCATCTCATCTCCAGCACCTCTTCACCGAACTGAGTTTGGGGCTCGATTCTGTTTTCTCTTTGCCCCACCTTCCCCGACGAGTAGAGATATATCTGCCAGGTGATCTGATGGAGAAAACCTATTTGTCAGCTGCTGTACGAACACCACAAACAGGTAAGAGAGCCTCCAATGGGCACCCTGAAGACCTTGGTCTCTGGGTGTTCCCATTCCCTTGTCCAGCTGCCTGAAGGCAAGGGTGCTAGGAAAAAGAGAGAAGGAGAAGGGTTTATACACTGAACTTGATCTGGATACCTGGGCTTGATTAGTTTGCTCTGAGGTGCAGTGAGACCATCATTTTACAACAAATGACAATGGAAAAAAAAAACAGTATTTGGAAATAAATATACAAATTCACAGTGTCTACCACTCTGCTCTTCTGTGTGGAACAGCCTCCCCACTCATCCATTTCATTATCCTCCCATGCAGCTCCCTTTTAAGCTTCCTCCTGCACAGCGCTGAGCAGGACCTTCTTGGTAAGATGAGGTAGCTGGTGAACTGTGACCCCTGCAGATCCAGCAGGTCTGAAACCTTTCAAAACCAAACTCATCTGCCCTACCATGTTGCAAACCTTCAAGCCTGCCCTGAGAAGATGCCTCAGCCCAAGAGCCAGAGCTTTCTAAAGGGTCCAAGTGAGGTTATGCATGGCAAGGGGGAGGCCAATGGCAGAGGAAGAGAGCAAGACCTTGGTCATGAGTTGAGCATGTTGAAGGCCAGATCTCCACCTTGTAGCATTGGCCTTGGCAGATGCACAGGGTCAATCGGCACAGCAAGTCTGGGATAGAGCAGTGAACAGACCCTGGAAAGTGGAAAGTTAATGTTTCAATGAGTGGGAGATCCTGTCCCACTAGAAAGAAACTCTGCATTCAATATCTGTGAACCTGTATTCAGAAGAGGATGACAAATATCATCTGTCTGCACTCATTTCTCTGATTATGCCAATCAATATTTAGAAAACTTTTCTTCCCTTTCCCTCCCATCCTTGATCCAATCCTGTCTCTTTCTTGATTTTTATTTCCTTTGGAGCTGCAGCTTCTGATTCCTTGTGAATGGGCTGTGTAGTGAGGGTCAAGGGAACTTCTTCACGGCCACAGAAAAGGAAAAGAATCACCTTGTTTGATATATGTTGCCTATTTTTCTTTCCTCTCTTCAAATTGGGAGCATCAGTCCCCACTCCCAGCCTTTTGACATGATGGCTTAACACTGTCCATGAGTAGAAATTTGTTTATTAGCCCTGTGGAATGTCCCACTTTAGTTTACCTTAGAAAATGTGGGAGGCTAAGAAGGTACAATTCCATCTATTAAGTCTTTCCAAGTGGTGCCATGATGCTGTTTAACCTTTCCCCACAGATGTACAATGCCAGAGCTGTCAACCTGGATATAGCAAGTCTCTGCATGTACTTAATGCGTAGACAGAGACCAGATCTTTACAAGAAAATGTCTGCATAAGCAACTTTGCATTCACCTACTGGTGGTTCATTTAACTCTCTCTCTCCTGAGATGCATTTTCCCTTCTTTCTACAGCAGTATATATACGTGTGTGTGTGTGTATGTGTGTATATATATATATATATAATTTCTATAACATCATGTTCCCATTACACTGGTTGAGTCACCTGAGGATAACAAGTATTTTAGGTCATTCCTTGATTCTAATGATGGAGCCCAGGCTTTGATGTTAAAGGTCACAGGTTCATCCCTTTGATAAGATGTTGGTAATATGCAGTGGCATGTGAAAAACATCTCATCTCCTAATGTAGCAAGTACAGTGAAGCTATAGAGCTTAAATTACTTTTTGGGTGTGTTTTTTTTGATTGAGCAAAGACTCATTTTTGAGAATACAGTTCTATTGACCAATTTCTCAATTTGATAAATATAACTCACATGAACATGATTGATTTTGGGGAGAGGGGTGAGCTGGATTTGTCCTCCCCCATGTCCCCTGACAACAAACCAAAATATCCCCTAATGGCATAGCTCTGGATTGAGTTTCAGAAGTCCTGAAATCCAATCCTCATCTTGCTACTATTTCTGGTGTGAACATGGGTATGTCATTTCACTTCTCCGTGCATCTTTTGCTGACCTCTCTTTCATCTAGTCTTAGCTTGTCTCCTGTTTTGTACAGCAGGTATCAAGAGCAGAGTCCTGATATCATCACCATTCAGCAGATGATAATGATATAGAGCTTCCCAATAGATACCAGAGTCTCAGCTGGGATGAATGACAGTGGAGGCTGGAGACCAGTTTGAGGGATTCTATTTGCTTTGCTTGAATCATTTGTGCCTTTAAGGGAAAATTCAAGGTGTGTAAAAACTCTAAATCTAGAGCTGCTCAGATACATGTATCTAAGGCAACTAGATGTTCCTGAGTCATTGTCTGACCAGAAGCCTTTGTTAGGCCAGCAGATTACTTGGGAATAAACTAAAACCAGCCAGAACTACAAAGAAGAGGAATTCCATTTCCAGGGAAATCTCAGAATCTCTTTTCCTTTGCAAAATGGAATAAAAAATTTTAAAAAATGGTATTACTGAATTTCTATAGAATGAGGATTCCAGAAAGCATTTGGTTCAAAAGCATAGGAATAGGAGATCTGGTTCCGAAAACATAAAATATTTCATATGGAATGTTTCCCAACCAAACTAATTTAAACAGGGAATTTCTGTGCATAAAAAAAACGCCACTCAGTGCTGATGAAACTCCATGTATGCTAAGAGCACCTACCTGAATAACTGTTTTGTTGTTGTTATCCACTGCTACACAGTCAAAGAAGAGAAACCCTTCTTTTCCATTCAATGCAGAGACAGTATGGAACCCCAATTGCTTATAGGTTCACTGAAGGAGGTGGGGGGTGGCAGAGAAGAAGGAAAAAGCAATCTTTGTGGAGGAAATCCCAAAGAACTACCGTGCTTCTGGACCACAGGCATGGTATGTATTATTTTCCATATCTCAAACAGTTACGATTTTTTTTTTTTACCAAAAAGGGGAGATAGAATAAGGCAAGGAGGAAAACTAGGACTTTTCAGAAAAGGATAAAAGACGGAAGTTCTTGACACAAGGAGTTAGTTGGGTACATTGACCTGAAGGCAGGCAACCTAGCCAAAGAATGAGAAACAGAGAAAGAAAAGCGATGCGAAAGCCAGCGCACTACCAGGACGCAGCCGGGGATTGGCTGGCAGTGATGTCACTGCCCTCCCTCCGACGACCGACTGTGGGTGATGTCATCTCTTTTCCCATAACACGTTCTAACAAACAACATGGTGCAGAGGGAGCTTGTCCCTTTTTCTTCCTATTATTATTATTATTTTAATTTCAAAATTAATTTTGTAATAACAGCAATTAGACCCTCCTGCCAGCCTATCCCTGGGGGGTGATTCTAGTTCTTGTGCAGCAAAAGTTTGCTCCTAAAGAACATCATAGCAGGCATGAAATAATCATCCAGAAATGCACAGCCTGTTGTGTCTTATTGCTTAATTATCCATCTTACCTTCTTTCAACCCTCTTCTTACTGTACCTTGTGTGATGCCCGTTTATTTTATTTAATTTTCCCCAACTGCCCTCCCTCCCTGCCTTAAGATTATGAGAGCTGAAAACATTTTTCCCTTTCATTCCCAGCTTCCTCCTGCTTGGTCACCACTGATCATTCCCATAAGGGATTACGAGCTCAACAGTCTCTGAGAGCTTTTCCCACTTTTAAGTTCTTGGGGACCAATTCTACCAGCTGTAACATTGCTACATTGGCATTTAACCAAATGTGAATATGGTCTTTTGGTTTTATGCCCTCAGAATACAATTGACTGTGACCCGGTTCCTGAGAGGAACCTCTCCCAAAAGAAAGGGAGATGAACCCAAAGAAACCTAACATGCAGCAGCCAAAAATACTGTATGAAACAGTGGCAGGGAGTTCCTCACCTGGATGTCCTGGAGTAGGCTTGGTAGGGCATGCGTAAAACTGTACAAAAAACTATTTAATATTTATTTGGGTGTGCCTTGAGATCCCTTGCACTAAAAGCTGCTCCAGTTTAAGATAGTTGCTAACCTTTGCCAGATGTTGAAATCACAGCCAAACATCTGAGCGGTATCAGAGTTGAGCAGCCCCTGCCCCTTCCACCCGGCCACACTGAGCCAAAAAAATCCATTCAGTTTACATCACTTTGTCCTCCCTGTCCGGAGAGATGCTCTTTACAGAGCAAAATCTGGGCCTCCATATCACGTCTAAGCAAGATTCTCAAGACAGCCTGTGAGTAGTTTAGAAACCTAAGTCTAAAGTTGAAGAGAGGAAAAAGCTGAATATCTCACTAGAAAACAGTAATATTTACATCTCTCTTGAAAACAGGAATTAGTCTGTGAAGTTGCTGGGGCAAGACTGACAAAACTGATCCATTTTGTATCCATGTTCCAAAGTCTCTTTGGTTCCTTGATACTCTCATTTCTTGTGCTTTGTCTTTCGAACTGAAGTAGGATCGGGAACGGCAGCTCTTGAGCAGTTCAACTGAGGCACCCGTGCCCAGGCGACAGGAGGGGGCTGGTCCCGGGCGGAGGGAGCAAACGTGCCAAAGGGAGCTGGGGAAAGCCACATCACTCGGAGATCCCACCGGAAGCCTCGTAGACAGGCTTCACAATAGGTGAGGAGATTTAGATTGTGTTGGATTTTCCACATTCTTCTTTCCTGGTTTTTTTTTAGATTGATAAAACAAAACAAAACAGGGAGGGGGAGAGAGTTCCTTTTCTGTTTAAATGCATTTTTAAGAAGATTTTTACCAGGTGAGAATGAAAATAAATAGGCATTTTTATACCGACATTTTAAATTCAGTGTTAGCCATCTTTAAACACATGTAAAAATACAGAAAGGTAAATTAACTAATTTATTTTTAAATTAAGACCTATTTCCAAGGCAAATAATGGAAAACATTTATTTTCCAACCTATTGGAATGAAACGATTGGACAGGAAGGGGCTTTGGTATTATTATTGGGTGCTTTTTCCCTGCCTAAATGAACTGCTCAGGGGAAAAGGCATGAATTCATAAAACATTTTGGTACTACTAAATCAGGCGGGCATTTTTTTTTCTTTTTTCTTCTGGTATAAAAAGCATTAGATGAAAAATATCACCTAGCTCAGTTTTGGCACTGTGGCTGTCTAGTATTTGCTGGGGTTTGTACCTCAAGCTTTACCCACCATGTTTACCCACGTTGAGAGCCGGGAGGGGAAGTCCATAATTCTCCTTGGCCGGCCCCCCTGAAGACCAGGTTTGCTGTCGCCTGTGCAGACCACGGGGCTGCACAGACGGCCGCCGG
>NW_009201625.1:31463-106819 GCF_000690835.1 Fulmarus glacialis | reverse complement strand
CCTCCCGTCTGCCGAGGCGCCGGCGGTGGTGCGGCAGAGCCGGCGTGTGTCCAGGCACGCGACAGCTGGGTGGTCAGCCCTGGGTGGGACAGGGAGCTCCCGGTGCTCACATCTACGCCCAAGGCGACGCTTTGTGAGCAGTGTGGACACAAGCCCAGCCAAGGAACATCACTGGTAATTCCTCCCTCCAACCTACCAACTTTTTTTTTTCCCCTAAGATATGCAAGATACGTCAAGGCTCGGCTTAGGAAGGGCTTTTAAGAGATCTTTACTGTTCAAGGCAGGCTGTGGTTTCATTATTTTTATTATTTTGGTAGAATGAGTAACAGGAATAATAGTAGCTGAGGGTTGTTTCTCTTCATTGACTCTGTGTTAGGTTTGGAAGCCGTTCGACCAGGACAGTCAAAACACAGACAGGAAATAATCTGTGATAATGTCCAACTGGAGTATCAATTACGGCTTTAGAGTTTCATGTTAAAGGGATATTGTCAGATCAAATTTAAACCAAAAGTTGCGGGTTGTGTTTTTTAAATACATATATATACAGATAGATATGTATACGTATGAGGGAGAGAGGGAGAGAAATGGAGACTACTACAAACATTTCCAATTCTCTTTTCTTTTTAAGTAAAAAAAAAAATTTCTAAAGTAAACAGTCTCCTCCCTGCTGTGTGTGAGACTTGACTGCTGTCCTCGGCCTAGCCTGACCTTACGAGCTCGCTGGGGTTTTTTTAACATCCTCTCTTAAAAGACTCTGGTGGGTGAAGCGAATCTTTCCCCAGAGACTAGAGGAGACACGGGGTTAATCTATCACGGTGGTCCCATGGCAATCTCCGGAGCAGGAGTGGGTACATGCCTGCGCAGAGACTTGGCAAGTGCATCTCTGACCAGGGCATGGTGCATCCAAGCACAAACATCAATGGAGCCTTTCCCCAACTGACGGGGGCTAAAAGAGGTGTCCCGCGATGAAAGCCATGGCAGGAGAACTGGAAGGGTGGCATTTCAACGCAGCCTTGCTCAGCATGGTCATGTCATGTGAATATGGGAGGGAGGGGATGTGTAACAACCTTTCTTTTGGCCAGCGTGGGAGAAATAGGTGGGACTGATGCTGATTCTATTCAAAAACGCCTTCTTTCTGGACATCTGCTGTCAAGTCTCATAAAGATAAGATGGTAACTCCCGCTTGCTGTTACACCAAGAGTCACTGTGTGGTCCCCAGGAAACCATGAAAGATTCCTCCATGTTAGGATCACATAGTTAAAAGAAACAGCATCATATGCTATCACTTTCCTTCTCCTTCTCCCTTTTGTCACCCCGAACTGGCAGAAATAAATAGAAGGGAGATGTATTTACAAACGAGTTTGTGAAACCAACCTCTGGCAAACACGTGAGAATAAAATCCTGTGTCCAGTCCTGGAGCTGGCACTTTAAAAAGAAAACTTGGAGAAAGCTCAAAGAAGAGCTGCCAGAAAGATTTATAGCCTGGCAAACGTGCTTACCCGTGAGAGAGGAAAGGAGAGATGGCGTATGGGCCAACAGGTTAATAAATGATTAGGGGACTTATGGAGTGAAAAACTCTGATATAAAATGGATCTTTGATCTAGCAGCCAGAGGCATGAGAGACTCCACGGGCTGCGATTTGGAAATCAGCAAAGCCCACAGAGGAAATACGCAGCACGTTTCTGCACAGAAGAGTAATGCAGTGCAGGGAGATCTGCACCCCAAGGGACAGGGTGGATTTACCGTCATTTGGAGCCATGGGATGACATCCCTGGTCCCAGCCCAAATGAACATGAAATATTACATCCCATGTTAAGCACAGGGCCAAATAAACTGGTGAGAGAGATATCTTCCAGATCATCAGCCTGAAAGGTCTTCTGGGAAGTAACTGTCACTGCCCTGGTGTCCTGGCTATGTGACCTCTCCAATACTGGAGCAAAGTGGTTTTCTACATGTATGGACAGAAAGGGATTTTTGCATATGTGAACAGAGGGAAGGGACCAAGAGTCCCCGGGTAATGTCTCTGTCCCCAACAGGTCACAGCTGGATCTCGCCTGCACACCAGCATGGCCGATCAGGCCTGAGGAAGCTTCACAAACATTTGTCAGGCATGGAGGCCAAACGGCAGGCTGTAAAGAGAGAAACTACATGTAAAGCCTTCCTGGTAGCTGTTAAATATGGCTAAGCGTGAGCTCCTTGGCTCACAGAGAAGGGACCTGAGGCATTGTTCAAGTGAGGTCCTGTGCTGGCATGGTAGAAGTCTTTGGCCTCACGTAGTGATTTGCATGGGTTTGGGACCCTGCTAAAGGAAATGAGAGTTATCTTTCAGCTCCAGGGGACTGATGTAGAGAAAAAGTTACCAGGCTCAAGGTGAATGCTAGAACAAGGGAGGTTTTAAACATATAGCCACATGTAGAAAACAGTGATTTTCAAGTAGGAAAAAGCATCAAAATGAGCTTTTTCTGCTTTTTCTCTTCTCTGAGAGAGCTTTCACTAAGTGGACATGATAATGTTTTCATTAGATCTCGTTCTTTATAAAGGTGGTGCTACAAAGGACCAGTAGCTACCCCAGACTCATCTCTCACATGTCCATCAAGTTCTGGAGAGGACCTTCCATCCTTAGGAAGCCTTTAAGTCCAGCATGGTTGCAAAGCTTGCTCAGCCTTTAAGAGGCATGTGCGAAATTCCAGGGGCATTCCAGAAAAGCTGACTCGTGTGGAGCCAGGTTTTGACCCTAGGATTTGATTAAGCATGAGGGTAAAGGAAAGAAATACTGTGGAAATATGGAAGAAAGCAAATTTCAGACTCCACCAAGTCTGGAGTTTGTTCTGAGATCTGTATGTTCTTCCCTGTCCCCTCTTCTCACAGGTAATGTTAAAATCTATATTGGCCTCTGCAGACCAATCACCCAGCAGTGGCAAACGGGGGGAGTTTACGCAGATGGTGTCTGAAACCCACAACTGCATTCCAGGATCTCAGTGTAGGTGATTGGACCAAGATGTAGAGACTTGACCCAGCTGGAGTATAAGGGCAAGTGTCATCCATCCCATATTCTTCTCAGTCTAAGGGAATAACCTCCCAAAGCCACTAACTGATGGATGCATTTGAAACCCTGACCTTGAGGCGAAAGGTCCCTGTTCCATTGCCTGGCTGTGGAGCTTTCCTGTCCCCAGTAAGGAAGCTTTTTGTCTAAGCTCCCCTCCTTTCTCTCATGCTCCCTCTCTCCTCAACCTCTCTTAGACAGTTCATGTTCCATGTGACTAGAAACTGGAATGGATAAATAGGGAGCCTCTGATTATAATGAAACAAAAAAGCCAGAGTTTGTTTTGTTTTCCCTGAAAGAAGATCCGGTGGTTGGCCATTCTTTAGAAAGTTACAATTTGGACAATTTGTCAGTGTGTTCAGGACAGAGGAAAGCGTGTGACAATGGACTCAGGGACCATGACCATAGCTTGGGACAGTGAAAGGATACACAGCTGACTGATCCCGACAGCCTATTCTGCCTTTCTCCAGAGCCGACAAACAGCCCCCAGTGATAATTAAGCAACAAGTATCAAAGACGCGTTTTAAACTATTTTACCAATTTTTTTTCCTTTCTCTTGGCTCAGGGAAAGCTTTGTGCCAGATCCCTACGTATAGGTGCTCGCGGTGTTTCACAACCTTAAGGATTATCCCAAACAACCCACCTACTGAACTGGGACACATCCCAGAACTGGCTAACAGAAGATCCTGTATTTAACCCTTTCCCCAGAGCCAGAGTGCCTATAGGATAGGTTTCTTCTCCCCCAGTTTAACAACTAAAAATCAGGCTTCTAGCCTAGGCTGAGCACCTCTGGAGGCAATTCATCCTACCTGGAGTTATCTAAAGAAAATGAAACACTGCTTTCCATTGACTTGCTAAAAAAGGTGGCATCCAACTTTAGGTGGCTGAAGTGTAAATAATCCTACATTATTGGGATGTATGCATTTTCATACATAGATGTATGCATTATTGGGTGCATACATCTACTGTAGGTACCAGGGGAGAGGAACTAAAGTTGTCTGAAATATAAGTTTGATGATAAATATAATTACATTACATTTAGGGATCTTCTGGACAGTAGAGTTGTGGCCTAAATTTCCAAGATAAGGTCCCTAACCTGGGGCCCATATTTCCATGTCTAGACGTCAGGTTCAAAAATGCTGAGAACACGTGGGTCTCACAGAGGTCACGCAAAAAGAAAGTGAAGAGAATAGGTTGCTTATCACAAAGAGGAGGTGAATTAAAGTAATACTTTTTAAAAGTAGGGACAGATCTAAAAGAGACAATCTGTCTCCCTTTGTGACGATAAGGGGAGGCTCAGCCAGGGAAACAGAAAAGTGACAAATTCCATATTAATGAAAAGAAATTAATGTTTTGTTTTCATGGGACAAGACTGGGATGCCAAGAGCTGAAGGTTTAAGCCACTGCCTAGTTATAAGCCATTGGGAATTTTCCTGGTACAGAGGGAGGAAAGGGCTGGACAGACCATACAACAGCTCTCTGCTTTGGGTTTCATGACCTCCCTTCTGAAACACTGGTGTCAATCATCACTGGAGACAATCTCATGTTCAAACAGACCAGGAGTTCCCTGTGTTCAGCAGGAGGCACATACAAATGACCTGTCAGACAGACACAGGGAGAAAAGCTCTGAAAGAGGCTTTCAGGTGCCCCTGTTTTGCCCACCCCATACTCACCACTTTTTTATTGTCAGGCACCAGATCCTAAAGCTGGGATCATGTTCCCAGAGTAAGAAGGCAAGTAAAAAAGGGCAATATATCCTACAGAAAGGCATAAGGGTGGGAGACGAACCTGGCATCAACAGAAAACTTGGTGTGGATTTTCAAGGAGCTCCAGAAATAGCAGACATGCTGTCATTGAAATGTAAAAGGAGGAGGGCAGAGCAAAATATATAGGTTTTATGGGGGATTTGGAAGATTAGAAGAACAAATAAGTAACACAATGGCTGGATATTGACTCAAAGAATACTTGAACTAGATTTGACTGGCAAACAGTCCCAGTCTCTATTTGCCAACTGCTTGGAATTGTTTGAGCAATGACCTTGAAAAACATACAGCAGATTCAGAGACTGGGAAGCCAGAAGGCCGCACTGCACTGGTCTGATCCGATCCTCTGCACAACAGCGTCCCTCCAATGTCACCTAGTCTCAACTCTGCTCACTTTTTCAGCCAGCAAAAGTGGCTCAGCCACTTTAAGATATTAAACTGGTTTAAAGAGTTAAGTCCTTTTAAATCTTGAAAGCAGTTTAGCAGATCATGCTGCTTTTAAGACACTAAATTCTTAAACCACCTTAACTCTGATGGAGGAGCTGAGAGCTTAGTACACCAGACTTGTGCCAACTTAAGAGTTTAAACTCTTAAGACACTTTTCATATTATAAGCCAAATTCAGGATCAAGTGTAGTGCCCACGTTCTTGCCCACTGTTCAGATGTTCAGCATCCAACTGCATCATCCCACACCAGGTCGAGAGACTTGGAGCTGAATGTCTGCTTTAACTCATTGCCTGCTTTGCCAAATCACTTGACTTGTCTTCCAAGAGCTTTTGTTCATATCAGTCAGTCTTAATCTATTAAGTTTATCTCCCTCTGCAGATGGTTTTGATGTGGTGTAAGAGTGCATTGTGTAAGGTTTTTTAAGTTCAACTCGTGTCGAAATTTTCTGATGATAAATACAAATATAAAATCACATCCAGATCAGCTGTAAAACCCTAAGAAAGAGGCCTGACCCCAAGACATTTTAAGAGAAGGCTCTTGCTATGCTTTTGCAACTGGAGCAGCACGTATACAATTAGGTTTTAAGAGTGGAAGGAGAGGATTGGGTAGTTAGGAAATCAATTTGATTCTTTAGCAAACACCAGTCCAGCAAACTCACCTTTCAGCAGAAAATTTTATGACTGGTCACAAACTACCTTTCCCCTGGAAATACAGGTCCATATTTACAGCATCAGAGCTGATCTTCCTTGTGCAGGGGTGAGGACATGCAAAAGAACATAGAATCCAATTTTTCCTGTAGAAATGAGCTCACCTGGGATAAGAAAACCTCCTGTGGTTTAGTGGGATGTGATGACTCCTAAAACAGTAGTTAACTGTGGTAAAGAAAAAAATGTAGTTTACCAAACGGGTAATATATAAGAACACTGAAGGCACAAAAAGACTCGTATTACATTTTGGAGGTCTCTATGTTGTCTAGAGCGCATGATTTGAGGGGGAGAGAGAGGGACTTTCTGAAAGGGTGGTTCAGAGCAGAAGTGTACTCAGGCTATATTTAAATTGGGGCATGTAAAAGCATGCCTGGACAAATCTGGACCATGTTGTTTGGAGAGAGATTTGTGTGTGCATCAGTCCTCACTGCAACTCCAGTGCCATCATTTCCACGGTAAGGAAGCCAGGCATGTGGGCCAGAAGGAAGCCACGGTGTTCTCAGGATGGACCATCAAGGAACAAGGACCCCTGTGTGTACTCCTCTCTCAGAGTGCCCCAGAGCATCCCAGACACACACACTGTCTGTGGCGTCAAGACCATTCTCTGGAAATGCTTCACTGTTAAAGGGTCTTTCAGCTGAAGATCAAATGAAGGCTGGTCTTCTCCAGGCTGGTAGTGAGTCCCTCAGGTGATACACGTTGTGGTCAGCTACAGAGTGGCTAAGCCCTAGACCATATTTTCAGCTTGTTCCTGCTGCACTGGGGTCAGTGGTATAGAGCTGATGATCTGGCTGTCCATTTCTTTGACTCATATACTTTGTAGTTTTGTTTAAGAGGAAAGTTAAAGCAAGCCACAGTTAAAAGCAGCTTTGTTTTCTTGAGGTAACAGGTTTGCTCTGTACAAACAGTATCTCTTATCTAATAGCCCTAGAAAGGCATGTAGCATCAAGCTGATACTGTCTTCATGCTTGGCTTATTTTTGCATTTCAGCCCTGAGATATGCAGGCAACCTGCCATCAGCTGTAAAACCACAAATCCCGATCTGTGATGGGGACTGATAAGAGAAAATATATGAAAACAGACTCCTTAGAGCTTGACTCCTTTCCAGGAGGCTCTGGACTGAGATCTGGCATTTGAAAGTGATTGTTCAAGCATAAGAAGCAGCATTCTTTATGTTTCCTTTTTAAGGCTGCAGAAAGTCTAAAAGAAAAGTGAGTGAATCGGGGGGAAATCAACACGATGTTATTAAGCTCCCATCATGACATTAGCAAGTGCGACATCCAGTAGAACAATGGCTTTGACCTGCACAGCCCCTTGTGCTCCCTGGAGCCTTCTCCCCACGTGAAAATGAGAGGAAACATCATGTCAGCGGGTTGACGTGATTCACAGGGACAGAAAACAGAACACAAAGCTGTCAGCTTCCACTCTGATGGGCTGTTTATCAGTCTGTCTTTCCCTTGCTTGCTTAGTCTAAACAGCCACTTACTGATCCTAAACTTTGGAGTCTTCAAGTTTTCTCAGACTTCCTGCTCCTGAATAACAATTTGCTTGTTGAATATAGGAATTAGATAGCATTCCTTAAATGTAGGTACTTGCTTGTGATGCTGTATGTTTTGTAACATTTGAAGACCAAGAGAAGTCACCCAGTGTACTTGTAGCACCCATGGTGGACACAGTGTAATGGTGTTCATGCTCCAGGCCCAGGGCTCAACCATAACTGCCTGCTTCCTTCATGTTGTTTGTCAAACTCAGTTCTTCCTCACAGGATTTCTGCCTGAAGACAGAACCTAGATAATGGAAGTAGAACTCCTCTGAGTCTGAGTCTGAAAGTAGAAACAGCAGCTACTGCTGCTACTGATGTGTGAAATCTGCTGCCCAGACGGAAGTCTTTGTAGCTGTTATTTAGCCTGCCTCCATCTCAAAACACCAGATTCCCCTGCAACTTGAGCTGAGGGTATTTCACCACCTGCTTGCAGAGTGGGGCCTGAGAAACACTCCCAAGCTGTTGTGCTGCCACCTCCAAGCAGGCAACACCATCCCCACACTCTCCCCTGCTTAAAAAACATCATTCAGTCCTTGCATTTCTTTCTGGGAGCAAGCCCCAACCATGTGTCAGGAGCAGATCTTCCACCCTTGTTGAACTCGTGGCATTGACCTATCCCCATATTTTGCCTTTCCAAAGTCCTTGGGAGAACCACCCAGCTGCAAAGCAATTTAAATGGATGGGGAGCCAACAAGTATGCTAAATGGCTTATCTGATTCTCTGGTGAATCCATCTGGAGCCAAGAGCTTTTCCCCATCTGCATAACAGCGATTACATTGCCTTCTCACCCTCATACTCCATAAACTCTCATAATCCCCTGCCCTTCTATCCAGAAAAGGGCAGCAATTCTCTCTGGAGCAAAATGAGCTCGCCAAGGGAGAGCTTCGCCTTATCAGGAACACACCAGCCCCCGGTGTTCGGTGAAAGGGCCGCCATCCAAATGGAACCTCCAAGCAGAGCTCTTGCTCCCTTTCACCAGGTAGAGGAATTAAACAGAGTTTTGCTTTGAGGATACTCTGGTTGCACAAAAATATTCTGAAGATTATTAAGATCCTGTGACAACCGCACCCACCTGGCACCATTCTGGACCATTTTTTCCGCACACCCTGAAAGCTTGAATTCTTCAGTGCACATGGGTATTTTGGGACCAATGCAGAGGACTGACACCTTCTTCCCACCATGTACTGCTTATAGGTGTTAAGGACATGCTCTTGACCTCCACTGCACTGTGGAGAAGCAGTTATTGGCATCCTGGCCCATGTGGCTCCATTTGGTGGTTCTCCGTTGAACCTATCCACTGGCAATAACTCTGAAGAAAGGAAAATGTAAGCAAGAGGAGCCAAAGTTGTGGTGAGGAAATCAGGGTTGAGGATAGCACCAATGTGCAAAGCCTAAAATGGCTTTTTTTCTTTGTGGAGCATTTGTGGGAATGGCTGGATCTGTCCAGTGCCAGCTGCAGGCCACTCTCCAGCAGGCCATGAGCAGCAAAGGAGCCCAAGGAAGAGTCACAAGAAGAGAGCAATCATGTACTGATACCTTCCCAGAACACTACCCCAGACCCCTAACATTTCGGACTTGTGGACTCCCTGAGCCACCTTTGGTGCCTTAATAACTGAACAGCTCTTGATGGATTCAAAGACCAGTTGATGAGATTACTGGAAGAAAAATCTTTAGCACAGAGCATCATGCAGCAAGGAATTCCACAGGAATTCCATATCTTCTGTTGTTTGTTTTATACTTGCCTTTTAATTTTGTATGATGCGCTCCAATTTTTCCACCTTTTGAGTAACTCCTCTTTTATTTGTGATGCTTGATCCAAATGGGTTGCAGAAGCCCTTTTTAGTTAGTTTATATAGAATTATAAGCTGTATTTGAATGTGGAAGTTGCAAATAAAGACAAGATCTGGACTGATTTCCTCCTGAAAAGCCCATGGTTGTCCAAACATACCTAATCACTTACCTTCATCTAGCCCATGTTTTTCTTATTATAATGACTTTTTGTCTTTGACTGCGTAAGACACTATTTTTGTATCCTGGGGTAGCTAAATGAATTTGAAATGAATATCCTGCTGATCTCATTTAGTTTTGGTCTTCACCCTAGAATTGAAAACATCAATGCCAGGGTGTGTTAGAGGTACACTTCTGGAAAGGCAATTATCCTATAAATGCTCAGCTGTAACTTATATAATAATTATTTCTTCAACTGAATTGCCTTTTGAAGTACTTTCCAAAAACTTACAATAGCCCTAACCCATAAGCATTCTGGTGGGGCAGGGAGACCAAATTCTGCACTCCATCTGAAACCATTCTGCAGAAACTGTGTCTGAAGTGCGCTGGCATTGGGTATAGCTGGATCTCTCACATTAGGTGTTTGGAAATCTGTCCACAAAGACATATGCCCTGCAATGTTTACTTTTCAAATATTACTTGGAAATTATATGATGGATGACTGATCCGGGGTTTTTTTTTCATCCCCTTTTGGCTGAGGGTTTCCCTGGAACTTGAGACATGTCTCTGCTGAAAAAATCACTCAACATTTATGAAGAACGAAAGACAGCAGAAGGTTATTCAGTGTGTCATGTAGTTTCACCTGAACCCCAGTGGTTTCAGGGTGTATGTGATCTACCGAGCACCTTGTCCAAGTCAAAAGCAGACTGCTTGTAAAACCTAAACTAATTCTTGTGACGCCAGTCGTCTGCATTAGCTAGTTAAATAACTTCTCTCTAATACAGCTGTTAACTGGTGGGAGAAGGGTATGGCCTGAGAATCAGCAGATTGGTGGGGTCAGTAATCTTTGGTGATTCAAGTAATCTTGGGAGCCCCCTTTCATTTCCCTGGAGCCCTTCCTTTCTCTCCTTGTCTGAAGCCTCTTCAAGTCAGGGATTTGTTCTGCCTTGTTCTTGCACAGCACATGGCACAGGGAGCCCTCAACTGTCGTTGGGATCCATTGTAGGCACTGACTTAATTTCGAAATGGTATTAGGCTGCAGCATTTGGATGAATGACATTGGTGAAGAGCAGCCATCGGGGGAGGCTGGGCTGCAGCGTGAAGCTGAACAGCTGGAGCCAAGTAGAAAGTCTGGTGTTTTGAGAAAAGGTCTTTTAAAAGCCAGTATGCGCTCAGGATTCAGAAAATAGTCACAGAGGGGCAAATTCACCCTTGGCAAAACCCCGGCCCAGGGTCATATTGGAGGTAAGCGTGCTTCCCTTCTATCAGAGGGATTTGCAAGCAGAAAGAATTTTAACAAGGTCTCCAGACGTGACTAAAGACCCTGTTTGTTTTAGATCAAACTCCCTCCACCCCAGAGCCCTGAGTATCTCTCTTGTTCATAAAATATCACAAGCTCAGATATGTGTTTGTTTTCGGGGGTGACTCCTCCCCCCCCCGCTCAGCCTGGTTCACCTGTTAAAAGCTCATGAGAAATTGCATCCACAGCATTCCTGTCCCTGTAACACTGGTGCGTGGTGAAAGCCAGCAAGCTGGTTCTCCTGAGACTATGGGAAAACGCTGTCTTTCAAGCCTCCCTTCATCTGAAGCACACTGACTCTTTTCCAGGGCCAGCATACGATACTGAGTTCGCTCATCTCAAAACTGAAAAACTTTTTCAGAGGCTCTTTAAGAAGTAAAATAATAACAATGATTATGATGGTGATGTGATGATGATGATAATAATAATAATAATAATAATAATAATAGCCTTTGAGTATGCTGCTGTACCCTCCACAGCTCCTTCTGTTGGGGGAAATCTTATTTCATGGGCTCAAATGGAGGAGTCACAACCAATTCAATTACTCAAGAGTAATATCCTTCGTAAAGAAGAGCCCCTACCACTGTTCCTTTGGAGGGTTCCCCTTTCCTGCTCCAAGCAGCTGTGTTGGTATTTAGACACAGGATACCAGTTCAGCCTCTATTTCCAACACAACTTCAACTCATATCCTGCAGGCTTTATAAGTCCCCAGATGGTCCATAATGCTTGTGTAGTAGTTAGCCAGCCAAACAGTGCTTGCTGCTTATCTGGTGTATAACTCTCTGGAATGCGTGTGTGGGGAGAATGAGAAAAAATGCCAGATCATCTTCCCACAGAACATTTCCTTTCTTGTCCTCAGCCTCTCCTCTCTAAGCCCAGACAGAAACAAAACACCAGCTAGGGAATCGGCCACATTTGCGTCGCAATGGACTTGATCCTCACGTCTTTTCAGAAGCAGCCTGGTGTATTGTGGCTGTGAACCTTTGATGCCAGGGCATTTATGCTGATCTCTGGGCGCGTGACAACCCATTTAGCTCTAGCCTAAATGACAGCACCAGATGGAAGTTAGAAATAAAACACGTCCAAAGCTAGCCATTTTCAAAATAATGGAAATTCAGAGGATTCCTGCTAGCAGTGGAAGGAGGACAGAAATGTAACAAGAGAGAAAGAAGTTATGGGGAAGGGTCGACCATACCGCTAACATACAGGAATGTTTGTGAGGGTCTTTTGCTAGATTACCCTTCAGTCTCAGCTCTAGCTCGGCTCTTCCTTCACCATGTGAAGAGGCACACTGGTAGCTCCCGAAGTCCCAAAGTTCAGTCCTTGAGATTGGCGAGCAGACATCTCCACAGTGAAGGAAATGTTTTGGGCAATGAATAAACCAGGGATACCTACAGTGAGTGAGAAAATAACTGAAGGCATCTCCAGGGCCAGCTTACTTTGCTCCCCCAGCAGAGACCTGGGTTTGCCTGCTTGTTTGTGTTGTTCTTGACTTAACCAGTATTGGCAACATTTGGATGATCCCCATCCTAACACCGTGGGCACTTTTGCCAGTGTTGATCTGTTCCAATATTCAGCTACCCTGGAGCAGAGTAGGGAGGCCAGGGGAACACACGGAGACACAGATGGAGGTTTTCATTTCAGATTCACAGCTTCAGAGATTGCGCTTTAATGCAGAAAGGGAATCTTCTGTTTAGTGTGAAAAACAAATTAGTAAATGTTGCTGTTGTTGCTCAGTTTTTTGTTTTCATGAATAACTGCTGAATTCAGAAAGTGCTGGTCTTGAATGTCACTTGTGGCTGGGCAAGTGGGGTGAGCAGTGAGCGTACCTCAGGAGAAGGAGGAAATTATCAAAGACCCCAATTCTTTATATTTTGTTACATCCAAATAAAAGGAGATGGGATTAACACCTTTGCCCAGGGTTCAAGAAACCCTGCTACATTCCCGAGTAGGAACTCTGGACACTAAAGAGCATGACACCAATTAATAAAAAATACAAAGGCATTAAATGGAGGACAGCAATGACAAAGAGAAGTTTCATATTCTCTTGGTGTGATGGTGACAACTTATAATGTGACACTCCGGCAGGTAGCCATCCCCAGCCTCATTACCGGGTATTAAATAAACAAATGGAAATATATTCAGCCTTCTATTTCTCAGCGGGAACTAAGGTTCTTCCTAATTTTATCTTCTGTGATTAAGACCTTACATAAAAGGGACTGTGGACAAGGGTAAGGTGGAACTGAAGATGAGTCACAGAAAGATCATTGAAATGTTTTGGTTTCTTTTTCCCAGTGTTTTCAAAGGACTTTAGGAGAACACTGACCTGATACAGAATGCTGAAACCCTCAATTGCAGGTCAGCAAAGATATTTAGTCATCTAGCTCCCACTTAAATCAGTGCCTGAGTTTCCCTGGGTTTTGCTACCCAGAGCCTGAATGACAGTATGATGGCCATCTAACTTCCACCGTTGTTAATTGTTCCCTGATGGCTGAATGAGCGCATTGAAAGAGTTCATTCAAAATATATCCCATTGTCTTGATGTTTCTGTCTTTTATTGCAACTTTTTCTTAGTGCCTGCTGAGTGTTTACATACGATCACTTCTCTTCCACATAACGTGACCCATACCTAAGACATCAGACAACTGAGCTGGCCAATGAGTGTTCTCTCCCAGCAACACAGCACTCACCTAAAAATACGAGGCTTGCACTACCATGCAGCAATCTTTTTGCCGTGTTCTGCTGTCACGCTTTGGGGGTGGCATATTACTTCTCCATTTCCCCTGAAAAGATTCCACAGGCTCTAAGCCTCCACCAGGAAAACAGGGGGGGCAGGGAGGCAAAAAGCATGACATTAAAATTCAGATGCCAAGTTCAGTAGCATGAATAAAAATTGTCTTAACCTCTGAGGTCAGGAGGTCACCAGCTGGAAGCGGAAAATCGCCACCAGTAAATTGCTGTGGGTTGGAGTGATGAATGCTAGTTAGTACCAGTGAATTTCAGAAGAATCTCAGCTGTAGGGAGACAGGGCATCTTGGAACAAGGCTGAACAATTCCTGACTGTGTTTTCTTTCTTCTTTAGTCTGTCTTGTGCTCTTTCTGCTTCCACAGATTTCTCAGTTGAGGCAGTGAAAGATTAAACCCTTGTGGGAAAGTCTTGTGGCACGTAATAGGGGTGAAAGCAGTAAGATTCCATAGGGATTGAGTGATATTGTAACAAAATTGCTCTCAGATCCTATGGATGTTAAGAGGGAGGGAAAGTGCCCCAGTACTTGAGATTTGCAAAGCTGACTGGAGCACAGAGGTGCATCCATTGCCCTAGTAAGCTAAGATCCCTGCCACTTATGTCAAACTACAGCCCAGTCCAGCAGCAGGCACTCTGTACCATGTATGTTCTGCTTGTTTGAGCCCAAGCTATAAACAGCCCAAGTTGGGAAGGTGCTGAGTTGATCTTTCTCTGCCAGTCCCTCTTTCTCTTGCAGGGTGAACACAGGCACATTTTGTCATGGTTCCCCGTCGGCTTGCCATCAGTCACCCATCCATTGCTGTGTACATCAGCTTACAGCCTTGTGGGATGTAGTTGTTGCTTAGCCACCATCTAGAATAATGGGTTCTTACTCTTCACAGGACGTAAAGCAGTGAAGTAATACAAATTAATAAATGCCTATATGAGTGAATAGAAGATGTGTCCAAATCACTTTGGCTAGTCCAAAATTCTAGGGTGGGGAAGGTTTCAGGTTGAAGAGGTTGGGCCACACCACAAAATGTTCCAGTGATGATACAATTCTCTACAACACTTTATGGGACACTTGAATATAAGCCCCTACTATTAAATTCGGTTTGAGGTTTCCATAACGGAAAGGGGCCAGCTTGCATTTCAGATGTCATTTGTGTAGGGGAAGCTGGACAAAAAGCAGAAAGTTGGCAGCAAAAAGTACCAGGCTCCTTTCTCCTTCCAGCCACCCCTCTCCAACCTCTTTGGCTAACCCCCAAACCATGGCAGGAGCTGAACACTGCTTTTCATTGAGTGACATACCTGGCTCTAGAAGAACACGCCCTTGTGGAATTGGCACCCAGGCAACATTTCCATTCCCTCTGCACAACACTTTTCTTTAATGCCTTCCTAACTAAAACAAAACCCAGAGGATTTGCTACCATGTTCCGCTCATTATATTGGTTTTATGAGGGCGTGGAGCTTTCTTGCACGATGGCAGGACGGATTTGTCCCTGAAACTTAAAATACAGCAAGAAAATATAATAGATGGAGAGCTTTTTTTTTTTCTCCATTGGGCTTTTTATGGGTTTGGTTTGTTTCTTGAATATTTATCATTTCACCCCAAATCAATCCACAGTAATTTTATGTCCTTTTTCAGGAATGTGTTCAGCCTTTAGAGCTAGAACAGCAGTGGGAAAATCAGACGTCCAGGACTCGTTCTGTGGAAAACACAAAGGATCATAGCAAACAAGACTGCCAGGGACCTCCAAAAGTCACCAGGCAAAGTCACTCCAATGCAGGATAGTTATACCTGTACCATTTCTAACCTCCTCTTCCAGCTTTTACAGCTTGTGATTTCACAATTCCTGATGGACACATCTCTCCATGTGATGGACACATCTCCCCCAAGTTGCTAATGCTGTTTCCTTCAGTTTTAACCCATTGCCTCTCACCCTGTCTGCACTGACGAAACAGGTTGTTCCTTTTTCTTTGCAGCTTTGTGTGTGCCCAAAGACATCTATCATGGATCCCTTCAGTTTCTCTCCTCTAGACTAAACAACCCTACTTCTTTCAATCTTTCTTTCTAAGTCAGGTCTTCAATCATTCCTGTTACTTTCCAGCTGGTCTACATCTTTCCTTAAAAGCAGTAACCAAAACTGCAAACAGTATTAAAATTGAGTCCCTATTAATGGCAAGAAGAGTGGAAGAATTGCTTCATACTTACAGGCAGTTCTCCCACTTATCCATCACAATATGGCGCTAGTCTCTTTCCCAACACCATGATTGTCTTGAATTATGCCCAATATCCGACCTGCTCTAGGCAATCCTACTCCATCCTCTGGCAACTCAGCCGATCTGCTTAAGGGCAACATCCTGCATGTTTCCTTGTTGAAATGCATCTTATTTCCCCCCCTACAAGCAGACCTGACTCAATCCCCTCTGAAGCCAATAGAAAGAATACACTCTGTATTTACATTACAATGTGTAATGAGGCTGTAATGCATCTTCTGTGTAAGCGTTCTGCACAAAATGCATGCTACTTAGATTGCACCATTTACCAGTTGGACATTAGAGGAGCATTTAGAGACGTAGGTAAGAAAGCCATGTTCCTGACTAGGATACACCACTCTGCTGGTGCATGGCACTTCATTCTGTGATCCTTCTCATGAATGTCTGAAGCCTCATCCAGTCGTAGGGAGACGAAGAGTCCATGGGAATATAAGAAAATTGCTTTTGGATCTTAGTGACTGCAAGAGGGACTGAAATAGTCGCTTGAGTTAGTTGAGGGAATCTCTCTAGTAAATACATGAAACGTGTCTCAAAGGATGTCTGTTGAGACCATGAATTTTGAAAATAAACTCATAGTTCCACATACGGATTATGTTGACTTTGCCACTTCCCACACTGTGCAAAGGGCTTTGAGATCCCTGGGTAGGAAGTTGATGTGGGAAACCAAGAAGTTCTCTTATTCCTTCAGCTGGCTGAAGGCCTGGATTTCAGTTGAAAGGTTTTTATGGTTGTCGTGGTTTAACCCCACGCAGCCGCTCGCTCACCAGGACAATGGTACCTGTACTGCATGGTACCTTTGTTTTTCAGGGGTGGGTTGTTTCAAGCTCCCACATGAGTAGAAGACAGGAGTAGAAGCAAACTGAGGTAGGTGGTTTCTTTCCCTTTTGGCATTTTTAACAAACAACTGTGTTTGCACAAAGCTTCAATAGACACATTGATGGGGAACAATATAGCTGGAAAGGCATCCTATCAATACTGCCACCTCCGAGCTCCTCTATGGGTTAAAGAGTCCAGCACGCTCCATTGCTCCTCCTCCTTCCCTCTCTTCCTAAAGTCTTGTAATGTGTTTCACAGAAAATGCCTTTTCTCTTCCTTTTGGTGTAATATTAATCTTGGGGGGAAGGGACGAGGGGTTGGGGGAAGGGACGTAGTGTTTTGAGGTTCATATTCCCCTTGCACTTAATCTCTTTAACAAAACCCTTTAACAAATGAAAGGTCTGACAGGAGGCAGAGTCATTAAAATGAATTAAAATGCATCCAGGAGAGATTAGTAATGAAGCCACTCACCAGACAATGCCCCTTTTCTTCTCCATGTGGACTGCTAGGAAATATCCCAGATTACAGAACAAAAGGGATTGCAATTGAAAATGCTGATCCTTGAAAGATGCACCATGTTCTCTTCTCCTCTCCTTGGCTCCTTGCTCTACACAAGTACATCTCCAGCCAAGGAATCCAAGTGTAATCTCCTCAGGGGGAGGGTGAGAGGGATTGGTTTTAAGTACCATCAAGCCTGCAAACGTGCACATGCAACAAGGACATGTCAGCAGACGGTAATTGCGGTCCCAGTGATGCAGGATGGTGTCTACCATGCTGTTGTGGTGAGACAGCAAATACATCAGCTCCTACTGGGTACCAGAGGAGTTTCAACTAGCTCCAAGGGATAAATCTGGAGAGTATGGCACAGGAGGAGGGCCAGGATGGGGTCAGCAGTGAATGTTGCACACATGAAGCAGATGAGAATTTGAGGGGGGGAAATGATGCAGGCAGGAGAGGAACAAGAGCAGTCACCAGTGTCCTGAACAAGGGGGAAACAGCTGTAGGGAGAGGAGCTAACTGGATTTTGAAAGTAGGTTTTCCTAACCCAGACAGTGTCCTTAGGACACAGAATTCATTCAGTAATTCAAAGGAGGCCACAAAAAAACTCTCTGCTTCAAGAAATCTCTTGTTTATTTGATTTAGCTGAAGCTATGCTGATTTCTGGTCTGTCACAGAGAGAGTCCCCAAAGGCAAAGTTACTATATGTGACAATGCTAATGAAGACATGGGATGCCCAGATCATGTTTTCCTCCAGCTCCTGTTGAAGGAAGAGCTCTACGACCAGGCATGGGAGTGGGGTCTCTGCTCTCAGGTGTAAGTCAGTCAACCTATGATCTATATGTGCATCTTACCATGTACAGCAATAGAGACAAGCCAAAATCCAGTGGGCTAAAGCTGCTCTGCAGGGTTCTCACCTTCACCGAAGGTATTGAGAGGTCAACAAATCAACAGGAGGTTGAGAGCAACTCCTCTAAGTGAAAGATAAAACAGATAAATAGAAACTGGATGGCTGGAGGGAAAGAAAACATATTTTATAAAATCTCTTAGCCTTTTATAAATATTGTTCCCGCTGCGGGGGGCGGGGAAGTTAGAGTCCTTCCACCACTGCTGTATCTCAGTTCTTTCAGATCTGCTTTTCTTTCCAGTGGGAAAAGGGTGCGGAATTTCCCGAAACTGCCACCCACCACATTTGCAGTTCCTGCACACCAAAGCAAAACAACTTTCTACTTTCTAAGGTGGCAAAAAAATAATTTTGAAACACAGCAAGAAAAATGTGTTTTGTTTTGAACTGCTGACTACAATTGAAAGAGCCTCAGTTTCCCAACCAGCCCACAGATCTGCCTGGAAAATGGCGGCTTCCGTATCTCAGGTCAAGGTTATTGACGAACAAAGATTCCCATCTGCAGCTAGAAACTCAGCAAAACTTCCAGGGAAATAAAAAGCTGTTATAAGCTGCTCCGCTGACATGAATGAAGCTCTGAGCCACGTCGGCTGAGACTATATCCCAAGGTTTGCTGATGACAGAAAAACAATAAGGTAGTGAATTGGTGAGGGACCCATTTCACTTGTGGTCTGCAGAGTTATCATATCAAAACATGTCCAACAGAGTTTAATAGTGTCAGCATTTAATGTTCAGTATAGTGTCATTCCTACAGACCAAGACAGACACTTCCCATAGGTAATTTATCTTTTACAAGTAATTTAGCCATCGTAAGCAAAAGTAGATGAAATGTATTAATGGGGGGAAAGGCTAGGGGCAAACCATGCATGGAGAAACATTTCTCTGCATTAGTCCCACAAAATTACAAGTGAGTTACAGCTGATAGATTTAGGACAGTTCCTGTTGAGTAATTGTATTCCATGAGGGCTTTCAATACAATGTGATATTCATTTTCACTTTATACAGTAGAGACAATAATGGCTACAGGTGCACAGGCTGTCTTGCTGGGAGGAATAAAACTGTGATTGTTTAACATCTGACTTTTCTCACACAGTTACAGCCTTTAGATTTGAGCTATATTTTGCACATATCTCAGACGTGGGTTGTTCTTTTTTTTTTTACTCCAAGAGTCTAGCTCTAAAAAATGCAGGCTCTAAAGACCCATTGTCAAATGAAACACACTTCCCTCGTTTGATTTGTTTTTTCCTCTCTTGCAATATCAGCTTTCACTACAGAAATGCAGACAACCCCGTGTTTGGGAAGAGAAATGAAACTGCCAGCTCATGCAGGATGCACGACTGCCAGGCCAGGCTCCCAAAACCCAAGTCCCAAAACAGGAACTTTTGGGTGCGCTTCTGAAAACCTGGATGTCCCTGTAAGCTTCTCTCCGTTCTGCAGGACTTTATACCATTGCTTTTTGCTTTGGCATCTGATCACAGCTCCGCTGTGTCCCTCTGGGACTTTGCTGGTCTCTCAAACAAGAATAACAACAACAAACCCAACGAGCCAAGCAAAGAGAGAGCCTGAACTTTCTCCTGGAGAAGACAGTATGGCTGTTCTTGGATTTTGCCTGCCAGCTGCCTTCTGTCTCAGCAATGAACTCTCCTTCCTTCTGCTCCCCAGAGACACACCAAGTTTGCTTATAACGTGACTGAAGCTAACCGCATCCACCTGCCGGGGTGACTCTGCTTCCTTACGAAGGACCTGGTGTCTGAGCTGAAGGTGAGACAGGAGAGAAGCCCAGCAGAGTCTAGCAAAAACTTACTGTTTTTCTCTCCACCAGAAAAGCTGCAGGCTCATTCTGATCAGGAAGTGATTTGGGGCTTTCTTATGTGAAAAACGTGCATTAATTTATTTTGTTTATACCCTGTATTTTAGTTTAGGGAGAAAACTGATTGCCCCTAAAATTGTTGTGGTTTCCTCCAACCCAACACTGAATTATTTCTTCCTTCATACTTTAGAAAATTAAAACACAGATTTAAACACTAACATTTTCTATTTTGCTGGGGAAAAAAAATGTGGGAAAAATCAGGTTAAGAAGAACTTCATTTTTTTAAACAAAAAGTTGCACTTTTTTGGCAAAATAGATTTTTATTTTTCAAAAGAAAAATCCCTCCCTCGAGTTCTTTGATTTAGGGAAATACTGACTTTCAACAGATTTATCTTTTTTAAGTGTCTCCGGGTTAACTGCCTCTGGACTTTGCTTTTTGCATCTCTCCAGGAAGAAAATAAATCCTGGCAGTTTTGCTTCTAGGCTTGTAGGGACTGGCAATAAAACTTTCCAAACCATCTTGGTGGCCTGGGAACTGAAGCCCTCCATCCACTCCTTGGGCTGAGTACCCGGAGTGCCCTTTTGACCATTTTCATTGTATTCTTGTAATTCCTGCTACATCTTGTTCACAGCAGCTCTGTAAGAGCTGGCACTAGCGCCGGTTTCATATAATTTTGCTCTCCATCGCTGCCCCTTAAGGTGCAAGTTCCCATCACAATTTTCCCCATGGATGAAACAAAATGTCTCTGTGGTGTGTAAGAAGAGGCATCCTCACGACCGCGCCTGCACCGCAGTGAGAGCCCTGGTCTCACCAGCTGCCAAGTTTTCTCAAAGCTTTTAGGAATGTGCCATCGTTGGTAGCTGTGCTCCTCTCGCAGACTGGAGGCAAATCGGATCTCTGAAAGTCCTGGGAATGGCACAGACAGACAGGTATGCAGACAGCCATGCATGCACAGACACCGAGACGGGTAAGATAGGCTTTGCTTCTTTAGGAAACAAGGCTTAAAAAACAACTAGACAAACCCATGCACCCAGTATAAATCACACAACAACTTCCACTCATACTCGGATTTCTGAACCCGGTTTTAGAGCATTATGCTTAGGCCCAGCATTAGCTGAGCATCTTGTTGCTCATCTGAAACCATTAAGCTCTTCCCCTTGTGAATTCCAATCAACATCTGAACCCGCGTATCCTGAACATAATGTGTCACCTTCCCCACTCTTGGGAAATGAAGTCCTCCAACGAGCACTACAGGGATGAAATATGGGTTGCAGATGTTGAACCAGGAAAGGGCACAGAAACAAGTTTGTGGAGCTGAAATACAACTTCCAAAATCTGTTTCCCTTTGACATTTCAGTCAACTGTTCCACAAGTCTTTGGGGAAAAAAGAGAGTGCTGTTTCTTCCCTTCTCCTTCCTCCCCCCACTTTTTAATTTTGTATTTTTGGACTATTCTTTATTTGCTTTTATCTTTAATTACTTGTACTCTGTGCTTTAACATCTGCATACATTTTGGAAGTCATCCCCAAAGCTTAGCTTTGTCCTCGCTTGTTGAAATGTGGCAACCTTAAATAGATCTGCTGAGGTGCAGGCAGAGAAAGTGCTGGGCTCTTCTAGACCCTATGCATTTGTTTCTTTTCTTTTAACTGAAATTCATCTTTTATAGGGAATAATTCTAGTGGATACTGAAGGACATAGCTGGGCAGGTGTGGCATGCATCCAGGGCAGGAGAAAACCCCTAAGCCAGTCAGGTCTGCCCACTCACGCAATCCAAAAGCAGGAGTCAAATTGAAGCCATATTGAGCAGAGCAGGCTCTGGAGCCCAAGCAAGAACTTAGCAGTCCTTAAACTGACTCTGAAGCAGGTCTTTGAGACCCAGTCTATTTTATATGGTGGAATGTGGAAAAACAACCACTGCAGCTTATAAAACAGAGGGGAACAAAGCAATGCTCATGTGCGCCTGCCAGCCCCGGCTTCCCCAGCCCCTTTGGTGCCTGCAACTGGCCGGACTGCACCCCTTCCCCACTTGACTCCTGTAATTTTCTGACCAATTTAAGTATGACCTGTAACTTCCCCTTTTACATCATTCATGAATTCAAATGCCTCCTAATTTTAGCTGCACCTTGTAAATCCAATGGAAGTGATTGTGTGATCGAAAAGCCTTGGACTGGCTCCCAGAGGAGCTACTCCAGTCATGCGCAATATGGCTGATATCAAAAATGGGTCCCTTTGGAGTAAACCCACAGGCACACACCCCATACACTCTGTACATGAGGGCACACTCACACACACCCCCACATGAGCTAAAGCTACACAGAAAGCTGAAGTTGCAGGTATGAAGCATGATTGCGCACATGCAGCTTCCATATCATGCACACACGTTTTTCAGCCTCTGTCCATTTCACAGCCAGTTCTCTCTGGACAACTTCGCACTTTTCTAAATAAAGGGCATTTAAAAATAGCTCTCCAGGTTGCAGTGCCCTGAAGGCTTCCCTGAATAAAGAAGACCAGGTCCGAGGACTGATGCACATCAGAGGAACGGAGGGAGAAGGCGCTGCCTTCCCAGCCTCGTGGCCTGCGACACACACAGAAGCGTCAGCAGTCGGTACAGGTAGCTGGAGGCTGACGTTTATTTTGGCACCTGTCAAGGTGACTTTGTTGTTGGGATCAGAGCTTGGCCAGCAAACTGTGCTGGTAGGACAGCATCCAGACCAATGCAATAAGCCGTGTCTTGAGGGAAGCCAAAAGAAAAGACAAAAAAGACCACACACAACTCAGGGTTGGTGCCTGGATTTTACAGGAGAGTGTGTGGGGTTTTTCTTTCATTTTCTTTAAACTTCTTTCCTTATTTTATTCCTTTTTGTGAAAATACTTAAGGACTTGGGAAAAGATTTGAGTCATTATGAAAATGTAATTCTATCTCACGATACAGCTGTAGTGAGCCAGGGCAGCTAGGTCTGGGGGAGTCAGCAAATCAGGCTCTCTGATTAGGAAGCAGGGAGGCCTTTGGTCAAATTTAATAAAAATAGACTTGTTATATTTGGAACATTTTATCTGAGAACATGTTGTCTCTTTAATGCTGTCTTACATCTGCTTGTCAGGCAGTGGGACACTTCCTGCGAGAGGGGCAGGCTCTCAAGAAGACTCGGAGCTGTGGCTTGTGGGCAGGAGGAGCCATTAAGATGATTTCTGGCTATCAGAAAACTTTGCCCAGGCTGGGGGGAAAGGTTAACTTTTACGTGGTGTGAGTTGCCTTTAGGAATCTCTCTCCCTCCAACGACATACAGGAAAAAAATCCCTGTCTCGTCTGTCAGCTAAAAGCAAAGCAAAACACACCCCGTGATATTTACAGGTTAGGTTTTAGACAATTGGCTAGTCTCCCTCCTCCCTGGTGAATCACTGCTATTGATTTAATGAGCTTTAATGCAGCATGCAAACAGCAAAAGTCAGCCCAGCCAAAACCATTGAAACCACTGGGAAATCCTCAGGTCTTTGCAGTGGTGTTGTCAGCCTGTAACAATGATGGACTCTTTGGCAGCCCAGTTCGGGGGCAAATAAGAAGAGATTTGCACAGTACTTAGCGGCTCTAAGTGACTATCTATGGAAAGGAGCAACAGCCAAGGAGACAGTGAGGCAGTGGACTTTATTAGATGAAGTGGTCGTTTCCCTTCATTCTTTACTCAAGAGGCTGCATCTGAACTCCTTTGGACAGCCCAGACTCTGGGCCCCCAGTACAAGAGAAATTTAGGGCAGGTGAAGAGGAGTCAGCAGGGAGCCACTGAGATGGCCAGAGGGCATGAACACAATGTTCAAGGAAGGGCTGATGCAGGAGGCTGGGCTGGAGACCTCCACCAGCTTCAGAGCATAAGAGGAAGACTGGTGAACAATGTCCTTTATCAGGAGGAATCTGTCTTCCCAGACCCCAAAGCTCCCATTGGACAGATTGTGCTGCATTCCACTGGAGAACTGCCAAAAAAAAAGGATTTTGGTGATCTGGTTCTGTTTTCCTTGTCTCTCATGACAGACCCTCACGGAGTCTATATCTCCTAGGTCTCAGTCTTGTGTTTAGCCAGGAGCCATCTCTCTAGACTTGCCATCCACTCTGATCTCAAAAACTACAGCGCATTTCCTTTCAGAAGTGTCCTCACAGAAACTTTGTGAAGACTTCTTTGACTAGGATAAAACTCTGATCAGCAACTGCTCCATGTTCCTTGGAAAACAAAACTAAGCTAAATGAGGAAAAACAAATAGTGTTTTTCATCTGACAATAGATAGTATCCACTGTAAGGAGCTGCTTTATTTCACAGGCAGGTGTCCCAAAATGGAAAGAATGAGAAACACGATAAAGCCCAGGATGAGGGAGACAGAACAATCAACTGACTTTTGAATTCTTCTTTATACAGTTACATTCGATAGCAGAACTGTCAGACTGAATCCCTCAGTATTTTACTCCTCAGGGGCTTCATCACCTCCAGGCACAAACCACAGGACTTCTCTTGGAGTTTGGGACTTTCTCTAACCTGTAGTCCCCATTGCCTGCTGGGTTCTTAATACCATATATGACCAGACTGAGATACTAACAACTTTCCCATCCTTCTCTTTCCTGTCTAATTTTTTCTGAGTAGTCTGAAATGTCCATCACCTGAGGGTATAAAAATGGTTGCTGATAAAGCTGACTGTACATATTTCCATCTGTTGTTGTTTCTTGCACTCAGACATTCTGCCTGTTTGGAGTTAATTGTACCTTGGCTTTACTTCTCGTAAAGGACCCAAAGGACCTTGACCTTTGGCACTTATACAGCTTTTTTAGCGTAGTCTTGTGCACATGGATTATGTAGTATGTATGGAGAGGAAGTAGTTGGCTGAACCTGGCTTTGGAAGTCATGAACTCCGGAGCATGTACTGGGATCTGAGGAGACCCTAAGAATTTAGCATTTCCATCTCGTCTTGCAACATGAGTATTACCATTCTGACACAAAACATCTACAGACTTAATCTACCCTTGGGTGAAATGAATTCTCTCATAACTGTAGCTTAGCTCAAATAATTGTATGCGCTGTAGACACTTGACACGGTGGGGTAGATTTAATAAACCGGAGCTGCATAGACCATTCCTGTGGTTTAGCTTTAGAACCTCTCTATCCAAAAATTAGGAAATGAAGAGTTAAAAAGGAAATCCACATGTGTTTATAGCCAAACGGACTGTAATGAACGTGTGAAATGAATTACCAAGGAAAGCCATTGGTAAATTATGGTTTAAGCATCACGGCCAGTCAAAAAAACAGACTGAATGAGAAAATGAAAGACGTAAGGTTCAGAAGGTGACAGTTACAGGCATCTGATGAGCTTGTGAGAACCAGCATCTTTCATCCCTACAGTGACTTATGGTTTTCATCTTGGTTACCGCGTGTATCCTCTCAGAAAGAGAGCAGACCACCTATATGATGCTGAGCTTCCCCTCCACATGCATAGATGTGCCCATACACTTATAAACAGAAAGCTGTGTGGTCTAGGATTTCAAGGGGGAAATAAAAGTTGGATTCGAGATCCTGAGTTTTAATCCCAGTGGTTTCCAAAGGCTCACTGCACCAAACCTGAGAAAGTCACTTGCTTCTAGCTGCAATTAAGGAATACGAGACCTTTGGGGAACCATATTTTCTATTGAGTAGATCTTTCTTGTTTCCTTGCTTCTTTCTAAGGAGGATAATAAATGTAAAATGGGCCTATTTAGATGGTCCATCTTTATTTTCCATTCACTCGCTTGTTTGCTTTCTCAAGTGGTCCAGGCTGCAAGTATACCCATTAAGAATGGCTTGCTCCTGAGGCCCTGACAATAATCTCAAAAAAATTAAAAAAAAAAAGATTTTAAGAGATGCCCAGATTCATGTACAAAATTTTTCCCTGAAGATTTGGCTGCTGCTCCTTGTGAGCCAGCCTCAGATCTCACAACTACCACAGCCATGTATCTTTGCCCTACTTGCCTGACTCTCCTGGAGTCAATCAGAGCTGCTCACCCAAAGTCCTGGGCTCCTTGCTGTTGCTGATGGCTAAAATCTTGTGCAAGTCCCAGTTAAAGCAGGGTAAGAGACATCTATTACACTTTTCTGCTAAGGCAAGCTTGTTCCCCTTCAGTGTGTTCTCCAGGCTAGTTTTGAATAGCTGAGCAACAAGGAATTTTCATCCCTGCAGATTATAGGGCTGCAGATTGATGGGATCTTCTTGAACTGCCTTAGCAATGTAGTCTTATTATTCGAAGCTGTCCTTACTCCAGTTTTACCTTATTTTCTTGGATCTGATGGCCTCCAGAAATGTACAGGTGGCTTGCCTGATCAACATACATTGGTGGCTCTTGGGCATGCTGAGGCTTATAATATGTGAGAGTCATACTGGAGGCCGACATGGTGCCAGGCTTGTATCTCCAGTGGAAAGGACAATTGTTTCTCAGGGCATTCTTTCGCATCATGCAAAATATAAATTTCTTCAAACTTCCAGCCATGGAAGAAAGAAATTTTTTCCAACTGAAAACACGAAAACTTTCCATTGAATGCCAGATTGTGTGATACAAAGCACTGATGGCCCTCTGGCCACAGCTGCTTCTGTTTAGTCATAGTGTTAGCAAAGAGACACTCAAATAACACATTTGCACTGGAACAGCCCTTGCCGTAACTTGCATTACTGCAGCTGGACTCACATCAAAACACAATGCACCGTGTGGAAAGCAATTACCCACTGCAAAATGGTGGAATGAAAAGCACTCTTCAATATCCCCTTTCTTAATGGCGCTGAACCAGATCCGGCAACTCAACAAAATACTTCAGACACTTCTTTCTTTCGCCCGCTTCTCTCTCTTTCTTTCCCTCTTTTCCTCTGTTGTTTAAGCTGCATCGCAAAGATCCGTCAGGCATACTAAGCTGAGAGCAATTTTACCAGAGCTTTTATCGGCCCATCCAGGTTCTCGGCTGGCCTGGCAAGACTTGTGTTGCTGCTTGTAAAACTGTGAGGATCCTGGTTAGGGGCCACATTGCACTAATTTACAGGATATAAACAGATATTGTGAGACCAACCATGAGATATGGGGAGGATTCAGCTAAGCTTCTTGCACGGGCTTTGGGGCCCAGCTGGTGGCCAGACGTAACCCGGCCACATAGTTTTCAATCTGGGAAGGGGTGAGTGGGGGAGCTGTGGGAGCAAAGGACTGCAGAACCCACGGCAGAAAAATTCACAATGTGCAGCCTATTAAAAGAGACGAGTAAATTAAATGTTAGAGGTCCCGTTTCGCAAAACAGGTGCTTGTTTTTCTCCAGCAAAACACATGCATGAGAAAACAAATCACTGGGGACCAAAATGACAGCCTTGTGATGCAAAGGAGGGAGTTTGCCGAAACAGCTTTGCATTTTCAAGTGTGTCCAATGGTGTGCCTTATTTGGGAGATGCAGCCTGTCAAGTTCAAGTGAAATTAGATCATTGATTTTCTGCTGCAGGAAGCAAAGAAAGATTTCCCGGCAGCCTGGAGAGTGGTTTGTTTTGGTTTGTTTTGTTTTTTTATTATTATCATTTATATTTTTTCTAGCTGTTAAAATTTATGTCAAAGTACAGTGCCATTTGTAATCCAAATAATTTTTAGTCTCTTTTTTTTTTTAATTGTTCCCTTTGTTTTGTTTCCCACCAGCCTGTGGGAAAGAACCCCACCTTTGGAATAAAACATCTCCATTAAGTAGCTTAGGGTTTTAGGCTCTTCTTTTGCTACTTTTAATACTTCTCTGCCACCTACTAGCAGGCTAGAGAGCCAGTGTGCCCCATCAAAAACCTACACCTCATTCTAGATGGTACGTGACCTCAACTGAAAAGGTAGTCCCTGCCTCAGAGAGGTTGCTACCTACCTCCACAATAGAAAATGCTATATGGATGGGCACCAACAAATCAAAGAGCACACAGAAATAGTACTCCGCATGGAAAGATATTCAGGTCACCGAATTTCAGACACTGCTCCTTGCTGTCCTTCACTGCTGACATCTCAACGTGCACCAAGAAAACACTCAGATTTCCCATCCCATGGCAATTGCTGGTTTGCCAAAGGTGTACTGTCTTGATGCAGTCTTCCCCCAAAGGGCAATGCTTGTAGCACACCAAGCGGTGTAGCACACCAACCCGATGGGTGCGTCAGAATAGGTGCCACCCATCACAAGTGATAACTTGGGTGGTAATTTGCAGGGCGTGCAAATTATTGCTCACTAGCTGAGCTGTGGTAACTGCCTGGTGCATATGAGGTGGATCTGCTTTTTCTGAGCCTCCGTGGAGGCTGTGGCTGGTCGACATCAGGGGTATCTCCCCCACTGAGAAGCGACTATGTGACAGGTTAGGCAGGGCCAGAGCCAGATCTAACCAGTCCATGGAATATGCCAAAGACCTTTTAAATGAGCAGGACATGAGGACTGCATCTCTGCCCCCAGGAGGTGGATACTCAGCAGTTCTGGGGACAGAGAGCAAAGAAGAGGAGCTGTGTCTCAAAAGCTGCATCTGAGAAGCCCTGTTGTAGCAAGTGCACGAGGAGTTGGGGGAGGTCAAAAGGGGAGCGTGCCGGGAAAGCAGAAGGAGCTAGCGAGGAGAGCAGCGAACAAGTGCGCTAATTGCAAGAGCAGCAAGGAAAATATGACAGGGAAAGGAATTGAGGGGAAACTGGAGGGGCCCCATCAGCCTGCTGCTGGGTCGGGTGCAAATGGTTTCAGCAGAGGCAGCCCGCAGCTGTAGGGAGCAGGTGCAAGGGCAGACGGATGCTGCCCTGAACCTGGGGAGAAGGCTGTAGGCAGGAAGGAAACCGGTTTTCCCAAGCTCCAAACAACAGCACGCGAAAGAGGGAGAAGGAGGGAGAGCAGCGTTCAGACAGAGGAGAAACAGCTCTGTCACTCTCCACTTCAGGAGCGTGATGGGCAGATGAAAGATGAATTTACTTCAGCCAGTCCTGTCAGATGTTTCTGAGCTGTGGGACTTATCAGCTGTCAGACCAGAAAAGAATAAGCTAAACAAAAAGCTTTCACAACCCTCATTCCCAAATCTGTGCGTCATAGTGTGCCAGGAAAAATGATTTCTGGCCTTTTCTTTTTCTCTTTTTTTTCCCCTTTTCTCTGCTACTACTAAATGCTTTTCCCTTTCTCTCACTGGACAGCTGGAGGGAATCCAGACGGCTGCTGTTCTTGTGGCTGCACACTGAATGCAATGGGGGGAGGCTTGCAAATGGCTTTTCAAGTAGCCAAACACAACGGTGGTGAGGGGCAGTCCGAGTGCGGGGAGCAGAGGGCTTTCTCTGGACTGAAATGGCAGGGGCAATGGCAGTGTGGGTGTTCAGGGCTTCCTGTCTCTTCATTCTTCCATTATCCACCTCAAAACCTTCCTCTCCTCTTCCCCCACTCCGCCTCCTTTCAAGGGCCAGCCTGTTCAGATGGGTGCCACCACACAAAGCCCCGGATGTCTCCGCACAGCGGTCTCACTGGTGGATTCAGTTGGTGGCTCGTTCTAATTAATTCCTTTTAAGCTGGAGTCTGGAGGTAGTTGCCAATCCAGATACTCTTGACTAACTCAAATGAATACCCAGGACTGGGCTGGAAGAGAAGGAGGTAAGGGGAGCTCTGCTGTGCCAGACCAACACTCCACTGATGCCCCAGAATCAAGAAGTAGATCCAGAGGACTCCTGAGGACTCTTCCAATTGAATTATCCAATGATCCAGTGTGGTGTCTTCTCTGCAACAGAAGCCTGGGGAAGGTCGCTGGGGAATAAGACTCGCATGGAGTGGTCCTTCCCTTGCATGGTTCATGTCTCAGCAGATAAAACTCAGACAAGCACCTCTGAAGCACAGGCTGCTCAGCCTTTCAATCATTCCTGACTTTTCTGATGGCTTTTTAAGGTGTGTCTAGGTTATTTTCTAGGTTATCCCTCTTTTAGTGTCCAAGAGGGTCTGAGGAACAGGCTTGGAAGAGCAGAAAACAGCTTGACCTAACGGTGAGACTGGCTTGAAGAGAGAAACCAAACCTCACATTCTTTATCCACCAGAGACAAAGGGGTCATGCTTCTTTCCAAGTTATCATGGCCTCATGGGTTACTAAGCATCAGCTAAGGTATTACACCAGTCTACATCAGCAGTCTTAGCTGTAACAAACACAAGGGAGTATGGCAGGGCATAATATGTAAAGAAGGGTCTAAGCTAAGTTGCATTACCCTGTGCTTGCTTCAGGCCAACAGGAAACACCCAGGTGGTTCCTTTAGCTCCGCTGATGCCTGGTAACTTGCTATGCTCTTTATCGTTTGATTAGGACTGTCACAGTCACCCTATAGACTTGGTTGACACTTTTCCCTCCCTTGTTTTCCTCTGCACTTTGGCTGTGTCTTCGCATCCTGTCCCTGGTTTGTTTCTGTCAATTCTTTAAACAGCTGCTGGGTTCTGCTCCAGAGGTGGCTGCATTCCAGCAGTGGGGAATGTGACTCCTGACATATGGGAGAGCTGGTGTCGTGCGTCAGGAGCTGTGAAGCTGAGAGATGTGACACATCCAGGGTCAGCTTGTGCAGCCCCATGAGAGGTCCCAGTTTGGACATCCATTTTATTATTTTCACGTGCCTCAGCTTCGTTTCTAGCAACAGTTCCTTGTGTTCATTTCCCAGCCCATAACCGAGTTACGCCCTCCGAAAGTCTCAGCAGTTGCCATACACTGGAGAGGCTTCACACATAAAATCCCATGCTGGAAATGACCCTCAGTCATCAACTGCAAGCAGCACCAGGGTACAGAGCTGCTGAGCGTGATCGTGGTGTCGAGTATCCAAGCAGCTGGGCTGCTCTTTGCTTTCCCCATGCTGTGTTAGGGAGGGTCATGCTGCATTTGCCACGCTGGGTTGGGTCCCCATTTTCAAAATACTTTCTGGGCTTCTCAGGAATCTCCCTCTGGCTCCCTCACTCATTGGCAGGTTCTTCCCCACGTCCCTCTCCTTTCTGTCTTGCAGTCATGGTGCCAATGCCCTCCACAAAGAAGGGCACCTTGACCCATTCACCGCTGCCCTTTGTGTCCAGCAGGCTGCAGTGAGTCTGAAGCCTCCTCTGCTTTTTCCCAGGACAGAAACTGGACATTGGCTGTGCAAAAAGGCATCTGTGGGTTTGCTGCATTCATTTTTTTCTCTGCTGTTTCACAGGCCATCTTGTGAATTCTCATGGACCAGCAGTGGTCCGCAAGCCATCAGCTGGGACAATCAGCAGTAGAGAATATAGGCTATGACTCAGTTTCCCACAACCCAATTCCTTTCATGTACTAACCAGTATCAGTCTCATGAGCTCCAAAGCTCCATACCCTGCTCACAAGCTGTGGACAGTGGTGCTATTGGCATGGAGGAACATCGTAATACGGTGAGGAGGCCAAGAGCATGGCAAGTACAGCAGAGTTGAAGCCACTTATATCTAGCAGGAGCTTTTCTTCTCCCCACTGACAACAGGAGAACACGAGTCCATAGAGCTCCACCCTTTCCAGCTGAGAAGCATTTGCCACAGCCCCTTTCCTGTAGCCAACATACTGTCTCTGCTTTCACTTCCCTCCAGAAGAGCTCTTTCCAACAGCTGCCTCCAAGGATTGTCTTGTCAGTCTTTTCTCCAAGCCGTTCACCCCAGCCTCCCCCATAAAGCTCATCAGCTAAGCCTCATAGAGCCTCATCTGCTTCTCCCCAGGAGCTGCATGGCCTTTTCCATGGATAAATATCACCACTCCACTGAAAGATCAGCCTATAATCAGGACACTTAGGGCACGCTTTGTAGCAGACTCTCATGAAAGCTGTTGCTGGCCTCAGCACAGGGAGAGGAGCAAGAGGATCTTCAGCTCAGCCCACAGAACAGGTCCCACTGCCGTTTCCCTTGGCCTAGGAGCAGACTTTGCTCAGATGATCCTAATGCCAGGACACGAAGCAGAGAAACAAGCCTCCTCAGCAGGGTCAAAACAGCATCTAAGCTCTGTGCACCTGGAACATGCTCTAAATTGCTGGAAGCCCAACAAGGACCATCTTGCTGGCCAAAAAGGATTGCTGTCCCCAAGCAGTGGGGTGGTAACCCACAGAAATGATGTTGGATGGGGATCCAGTTATCCAGAATGGAAGAATATAACTCTTCTTTCTTTTCATGAGAGCAGGACTTCTTATCATCATGTTCCCTATGCTTCACTTCAGTCATTTTGCTGGAATAGGGCAGAACAGGGCAGCCTGTGTGTACTTTAGCCTGTAACAATGGGGACATTTCTTTGGGGATGGGAGAGAAATTCACATCAAGTTAAAAAGGAGAGACTGTTGGGATAGCCCAAACATAGGGTACAAATCTCATGTAAGCCAGAGGTACAAACATGTTCCCAGCTTCCAGAAACAAGGAAGAGGGCAAAAAAGGCAAGAACAGAACCAGGAGTCACACATGGACACTCTGCACTTAGCTATCCACTGCCTACACTTACCACTAAAACCCAGTCCACCAAACTTTTACAGCAGGAGGAGGAAACCCGTGCCTAGCCTGAACCATTCCTTCGGAAATTTCCACATGAGCCTCTCATCCAGTGAACGAGCGCAGCCTCTTCCTTCTCATTATTCACTCATGTAATACCTCTACAAACTCTCCTCCTTGCTTACTTCACTCCCCTCTGTTCATTCCCCTGCAAGATGGGTGGCAAAGCCCTAAGCTCCAAAGATAATGCTGTGCCAAGGCACTTAGACATGGCTATGTCTGAACATGGAACATTTCTCTCTCGTTCTCAGTGCTATTGTCTGAATAAGCCACTGCTTGCACGGAGATAGGACTTCTCAACCTCTTTGTGAAATAGGATAGGTCTTTTGCTCACCCAGGGAAGCTGAGGCACAATAGGACCTATCCAAACTGCCTCCCACAGAACCTAAAATAGACTTAAAAGCCTACTGTGATGTCAAAGTTCCAGAGAGCAACTGAGAGTTTCTGCCATCAAGGGTTTTGGGGAACTTGAATCACATCGGGGGCTGCTGGAAGGGCTGAGGGTTGCATTCAAGGTGCTCATACCTTGCCCTGCTGTCTCAAACGTACTAGAGATGGAAGGTTATTACCATCTCCTGAACATTGTCATATTCAAGTGCACAAGTAGAGGCATAAATTCAAGATGGCCACAGAGCTAAACAGAAGCACATCTGTTACAAACAGAGGTGGAAAAGAAATATAAAATCAGTTAAAATTAGTTGGAAGCTCTTCTGGACTAAAAGTCTGGGTGGAGGATTTTGCACATGCCATAAAACAAAGCGAGCGAGTAGTGGCACCTGCTGTGGCTTATCTTAAAATTGTCTTTATACTACTGGAGTGTATGCAGATAAAACGCAACTCGGTATCACAAACTAGCAACAGAGATGTTGGTGATACAAACACGGTAGTATTACACCTACAGCAAGGACAAGAGGCTGAAACTGCTAAAGGAAAAGTGTAAATTGAATCTATCAGCACAAGCCACAAGCTGCTGATCTGTGTTCCCTACAGCAATGATGAAAACGTTACTGCTGGGGTCACTGCTAAATATGTGCAAACCCTTGCCAGAGGTAAAGGTGGTGCTGCAGAGTGATGCACCTGCAGCGGTGTCGGTGCTATACAGCTTTTTCTCACCCATGAAGGAACATGCCATTTTACACCAAAGGATCAGAAGATTAACTGTGTATAGTTATTGCAGAGTCTATGAGAAAACAACTATAGCACAATGCTATTCTTGTCGTGGAGCCAAATGGCAGCAACTTCTTTGCTTGCCAATGCATTCAATCCTACATCTACAGGACTGCTTTCCTGAGCCAGAAAGTTCAAGCATGATATTAGACAACCAGAGATGTTGGGGGTTTTTTTCTTGTACTAAGCCAGCACAAGAATATATTGTTTTTCCTGGCTTGACTTTACGTTGGCTTATCAAATTGTGAACATCACCACCTGCCATGATGGAGGAGATGTTTTCACAGACAGATCATCTAATTTATGTTATTATTTCCTAGGTTCATGGATTTTAGGATCACTACAATAAACTATCCCATTTTCATGAGTAATACAGACTAGAATCAAGAAGGGTGTAAAATTTCAATACTGTCACAAGTAGGGCAAGAACACATCTCTACAACTGCAAGAGGGTATTACATAGGTCTAAACAGAGAAGATGAATAGAAGATGATTGTAGCTTGGCCCTCATAATGTAAGGCTGAAAGGAGACACGCTCATAACAAAGAAAACAAAGCACTTCACGTAATGCATCATAGAACAGTTCAAGTCTGACACCAGACGTTGAGGAAGCAGAAGGCTTGCGTGGACTTAAAACCTGAATGGACAGATTAATGGAAAAACAATCCATCAAGGGCTCCTAATCACAGATACAGCACCTCTGAGCCACCAGATGCTGGGAGAGTTACCTGTGAAGCACCATCCTTCCCCAAGCATCCACTGTTGGCCTCTGTCAGAGAGAGGGTTTGGGACTGGACTTTTGAGCCACTGGACTGTGGCTCAGTCTCTCTTATATGGAAACCACTGACAGGCCACACTGAATTTTCAGGACTATCCTGAGCCTGAGACCAGTCTTTTCATCTGTGCCTGTAGGCAGTGGATGTGCCAGCATCGTTCAAGGTCGTACTTCACCAAATCTGGGGCTGCATGTGCTCCAGCAGGCTTGATCCCTGCTTCCCTGGGAAGCGGCTGAACAGACGCGAAGTGGGTTGATCTGGGAGCTCTTCGTTCTCCTGATCATTCCCAAAACTACACTTCAGAGCAGTGTAGACACAGCCCTGGGGACTTGTGCTCCTCTGTTTGAAGTACAAATCCTTCACATCAGTTGTCTTCTAGCCTTGGAAAAATACTTAAGGTACTTAAGTGTGAAACCAAGCGAGTCTCCCCCTTCGTCCCTGCCAGGAAGCGCGCCAGAGGGGTGGAATTTGTTTTTCCGATTAGACTTCACGCAGCACGACCTTTGCCATCTCCAAGCCAGGTCAGGCTGATTAATGGGCTGTCGTCCCAGCACAATGAGGTCCAGAGGGGTGTGGGGTTGCTAGGACATTCTCCTAACAGCTTCTGCAGAAGAATCACTTTTGGATCGCTCTGCACCATTAAGCAAAGAACCTGGGGGTCTTTAATTTATCAGGTGGGAAGTGAGGATAATTACTTTTCAAGCAGCCGATATACCCAACGTGCACTCACAGCGGAAGCAAAGCAGGGAAGTTGGGGGATTCAGACACTGTTTACATTCCGGTGAAACTGGATCTCGGAGCTATACACCAAGTTTGGGAAGGGAGTGTCAGACCAGGATGGAAAGGAGGACAGGCTGTTATATAGAGTGACTGACAGATTAATCTAATAGTCTGGACTCTGAGGCTCCACAGGTGTTCAGACCAGTGGTCGGACCAGCCAAATTTGCAGACAATAAATCCAAAACCTGCATGGGGCCATCGTGACTAATTTTGCTAGGGGCAACGTCAGGTGTGTGATAGGATATGGGTCCCCCCCTGCAAAGACTGAAAGGATCAAGTGGATATTGAAAGCGTTTTGAAAAATGAATTTCTTTCCCCTTTCCTACATCTCTCTGGTTTTGATATTACACTTTATTGTCAGGATCTTCAGTCGTTACATAAACATAAAGAGAATCAAAGCCTGAAGGGGGTTGACACTTTCCCTTCTCCTGAGCAGAGGGCTGGAGTTGTTTCCTGTCACAACAGGACTGTAGTTACTGTTTATTTAACTTTCAGGTGAGGGGTTGAAAACATCAATGTCAGATGATGGTCTCATCCAAGAAAAGCTTGGTTTATATCTTAGCCTGGGATCCAGGACGCCCCTGTGCTCTTTTCCAAAGGTGAAGCAGTGGTTTGACCAGTGACTCTGGAACAGTGGTCTCGAACTCAGCTGCACCCGGCCTGGGAAATCATTTGGGACAAGCATGGAGAGTGAGGGATGATGGATTCCTCCCAGCTAACCAAGGCTGTCTGAGAGGCAGGACCAACAAGGCTTGCTGTTGTGCTCAGGAAGATAACAGTTGGGAAGGAAACGGCTGAAAAAGAGAGAATCTAAATGTACTTTTAAATCCCTAGGAAAAAAGCTTGGGAGCTGACATCTTTAGCAAGTAGGCAGATCTCTGTAGGAGGCACAAGAGGGATGGGGGCAAACACAAATCCTTTATCTGAGAGGAAGAGTGACTGAAATCTTGCCGTGAGTGATGCTGGTGGGCCTAGCATACAGCCTTTCCTCCCATCCAGTGCAACCAGAAGACACACAAGACTCAGAAGACTGTGTGCCATGCCTCCCTTGGATATGCAGGGCTATCACCGAGCAAAGAGCCCTTTCCCCTGCTCCGGGCCATCCCATGGGAGCCATCTAAACGTCATACCTTTTCCAGCCTTTAGGTGAAACCAACTCATCAGTGATATCTTAATAATATTTAACAGATGCACGCACCTCCCCTGGGCTCAATAAATACATTCTGGGCTCATCTCCTATCCCTCTTAAACACACTAGTTAAAAGAACAGAAGGGGGGGAAAAATAACCCCAGATGCAGCGCAGTGCCCTGCGGGATGAGGCTTGGGTCTCAGAGCCTTCCTCACGCTGAAACCCCCCGTGAGTGAAATATGTCTCACTTGGGGTGAGGTAAAGAGATGGTGATCTATCAGCTGCTAAAAGGCGTCAGCACCGAGCGAGGAAGGGGAGCAGCAGGCCCTGGGGGGACAGGCGGGGATCATCCAGCAGCGCAGGCAGTGGCGCTAGCAGCAAAGGCGTTTACAGAGGCCATCAATCCTCGTGTTTCTAGGTCTGGGCGGCCCATCAGCTGGGATCAGGCAAGAGTTTCCTCCCCTGCATCATGCAGCGCTGGTGCCAAGGACCTGAATTATGATGCTGAGTAGTGTAGGGGGAAAGGGTTCCGTCTTTTGAAATATCCAGTGTTGGCTCGCCATCAAAAACAGTATAACAGGCTGCATGGAGCACCGGTGTGGGATCTCCAAGTCTTGAAGCAGTAGGATGGCTGCAGGTGGCTGCAAGACAGTTCTATCTAAATGCATTGCATTTGTGTTTCCAGCACCCTGGGAGGAAAGACGGGATGGTATCTTTCTTAGAGTGGCAACAGAGGTCCACAGGCATCACCGGAGGCCCCCAAATGCCAAGGAAACCCCCTAATTTCTAGCCTTTCCCCCTCCTTTCCCCAGGGTAGTGAAAGGAGTTCCTGATCCATGACAAAGACTGGCTGCAGGTGCCCCTTTCACCCGTTGTCCTGTCTCCCCCTGTCTTCCACGACTGCCCTGTGCCCCAGGCATTGTGTTATATGTGAGATCTTTAGGAAGAAGATCATGGTTTTGCTCTGTGCTTGTACAACACCTAGCAGCTAAAGCCATTCCCCATGCAGAGCTCAGAGGCGCTAGCTCAACAGTACTAGAAATAATAAAATACCCTAAGCACAGTGTAGTTTCAGTAAAGAAATCTACTGAGCAGGGGGAATTCAGCTTTCTGGCGAAAATAAAAGGGTAAAGCAAAGCTCTTAAGGCTAATGAAATTTTCCTGGCTGTCATTAGGGCTGCAAAAAAATGAGCTTTTCCTGTTGATTTTGCTATTTCCTCAAGCCAGTAATTATTTCCTTCACTTGCTTTAAGCTCTCACACCTTATCCTAGCAATCTCAGAGGCTACAAGGATCCCACTCTGTGTATTTATTGGACACATTTTGACAAGGTCCATTTAGACACAGGAAACTTCTCTACTTTTATATGGGCAAAGTCATAAGAGCAAATTGTCAGTTCCTTTGGGAGTTTATATGGGCAGAAAGTCAATTCCTGGTACAATGGCTCTAGACAGGCATCTTTAACTTTTTCAGTCTTTCTTCTTACTTAACAGTAAACTGCCATGTTTTCAGATGATTAGAAAGAGGTGGGCACCTCTTCCCCACACACACACACATGCAGTTTGTTAGCCTGTGAATTTAATTGAATCATGAACTTACCTGCATCTGATAAAATGGGATCCTGACTTAGGATCCTGACGGATCTTCCAGGGACCTTAACACACATCACAAATCATCATTATGCTACATGAGGCTTTGGAGATTCAGCTCACTAAATCAACAGTTATGTCAGTATTATCTCAGCCATTTACAGATCCTCACCAGCTGTGAAGAGTGTGATTGGGTATGGCTGGAGATAACCTCTTGGCCCTTTTTCTTCTGCATAAAGCAGCCACCTGGTCAAGGTAGGGGAATCGTGATCTCTGCAAGGGCATTGAGAATGGGCATTAACAGGGCAAAATGGCACTTTAACACAGAGAGAAAGACTCTGTGTTAAAAAAGGTACAAAATATTTGTAGCCTAGTCAAGAGTTTTGAGCGAGCAGATGGCTTGACTGCAGCACTACCAAGTCAGTTGAAATGGTTTCATGGCTGTGAACATCTTAGAGGAACCTGTTTGCAACACCCACCATGGTACATATGCTTAAATAACACCCCTTGACCTGACAACTACACAAACAGGATCCCCTTCAGAGGACCATCTTGTAGCACCTGTCAAAGATCCTCCTGATCCTCTAATGCGAGGTCTAAGTGAAGAGATGGGGAATCTAACACCACACCCACATGCTGTCTAACCCCACAGAGAAAACACAGGCAAAGTGAAATCCTTCCCAATCTGTCATCCACAACCAACCTGCCAGAAAGCAGCACGTATCTGTAAATACACTGTGGGAAGGAAAAAGCATTGTTACTACACATAAAAACATGTTTCCATTAGGAGAGAGGACAGAAATGTGTTCAAGGTTAGCAGCAGCAAGAGGGTCTCCAAAGTACGTGCTTCCTAAGAGCCCTCAATCCTTTCCACTGTAAGCATTCGGCATGGCTTGAATCAATATTGCCAGTGCAAAATCTGTTCTTCATCAATGGCACGGTGTTAAGGCGAGCCTATACTTTGCCTTGCCTTTCTGTTGGGATGGACATCAATCGTCAGCTGCTAGGATCATGATCTAATTCTCTGGAAGACAGCAAGGAGGTTACTGGGGGCAGTTCATTCGTGTGGGAGTTTTTCTGCATTTGTCACTGGACAGAGGTGGATTTTTGCAATAGATCATATCTTTTACAACCTTTCTGTTCCGGGGGTAAGTGCTGTTCTGGTCAGAGTGGCAGAATTTGACAGTCCCACTCTGAACCACTTTCTCTCCAGCTCCACCAGTTTAATTAACAAATGTTGAGATTAAAAGTTCAGTTTCTCTCCCTAGTTATGTCCAGGGTCTAGCACAATGGGGTTTTGCTTATCACAAGAGCTTCTAAGTGTTATGTCAGTCTAAAATACTGTAATACTTTATCGTGTCGGTGATTGCTCTTTGGAATGGTCTGGGTATTTTCAGGCTGGGATGCTGCTTACAGATGTGGAGCCTAAGTAGAGTGTCTACATGCAAGCCATAGGACTAAGCTCCCAAATAATCAATGGAAATATAATAAGCATTGTCAATACATGACCACAGAGCCAGCCAGATGACCAAACTTAGGTGTCTATCTGTTTATAAAACATACAAATCTGTAGCTTAGAGAGAAGAAAGAGGTGATGTGATGTCTAGGATATCTCACATATCTATGAAACAAAAATATTGGCTAGATAGAGAGATGGCAGCAGAATAAATTTTTCCCACAGAAGAGGTGATTCACCTGCAATAGAAGTTGAGGTACTGTCGCTGTAAATAAGGGAAAGACGAGACATTGTGGGATAAGAGAACTTTGCCCATATATTTGCCCTTAGTATAATGCACCTCAAAAATCAGCTGTATTGCTGATCGGAGAAGGTGAGACAGGCAGAGTTCTCTGGGGAGACAATTCATTCATAGCAGAGGAAGTTAAGTCACTGCTCTGAATTAACCAGTAATGGAAAGAGGACACCAGTAAGGACGGTTTGTAGGCATCCCTATGAAATATGCCAGGGAAGAAATGGAAGAGATTGCTCAGTCCAGACCAGAGACACCTCCATCATCAAAGCTACCAGACCAAGCCTGCAAGCTCAGCCTAGGAAGGTGATCTACCCTTCCTTTCTCGAGGCTCCCCACTGCGATGGGGGAAAGCCATTTCCTTTTTGAGCCTCTTTGCCTGGTCTATGAATTAAGACGCTGCTCTCCAGGGATAGCCATCTGGAATGCATCTGACATATTTCTCCGGTGTTGCATTTGGCTCATGGGAATTGCTGTCCTCCCAAATCAGATCAGGGGTCCATCTACCCCATCTGCCTGTCTCCGAGAACAGACAACACCAGATGCTGGAGGTGAAGCTGCGAGAAACCCCTGTGGTCAGGAGTTATAGGATATCCTACCTAGGGAGACATTTTCCTTCAAAAATCCTATTGCTGAATGTTAACGAATGGGCTGGAACGTGAGGTTTCTGCCTTCTCTAAGAATATGTGCCTGTGAGCGAACACAAGAAGTTGCTATTTATGGGTTACCCTCCCTCAGCTGAGCTGCTGTAAATAACCATATATGCCGATGGCCTGCTCCTGCTGAGAGAGAAAATGTGTTAGCTTAAAACTCAATGAACTCCTAGTTCAACCCTGGCTCTTCCTAAAGAAATAAACTGCAATAAAATAAGAGTTTGGCTCATGTTTGATCAGCTCCATCCATCTGAACACACCCCACTGTTCCTGAATCAAGTATGCATTGAAGCAAGATCATACTGGAATTGCACAGCAAGTGAAACTGTGAGAGCTGGCTGTGTTAGGTACAGCGCTTTCACAACAGGGTATAAATCTTCTCTGAGAGCAGGAGGACAAAGGGAAGGTAAAAAGGAAAGGAAAAACAAGGTGCAGCTCTTATTTTCTATAAAGGACCCAGACAGAAAATGCAAGCTTGAAGACTTGAAGCCTTGACATGATGTGCTTAGATTCATATTTTTGTTTTACAGAGTGAAAAAAATAATAAAAGCCTTACATTCCACAGCAGCAAGTCAGGACAAAGATGAGACTGAAACCATGTCTGCAGGAGGAGAAACTGCTAAGATGCAAGACAGTTACCAAGAGAGAAAAGGAGCCAGCACTGTGGGGGTGTGAGCTGTACCTCCAGGGCTGACTACTGGGAGACTAAAAGTAACCTTCCAGTAAAGGCCTGGTCCACAAAGCAATGGGGGTGCCTGGATCCATGGGTTCCCACTGATTAATTCCTTGTTCTGCAAAGGAGTTGAGTGAAGGTAATGTTTAGGAAAGAGAGGGGAAATCCACCTTCTGCAACTCTGTGGACTCCAGCACTGAATGATGTGGAAATCAGCACAGTGTTCGACTGTTTGCATCTACTGTAGGGCATTAAATGGTTGGAATCTTGTCAGCAGCAGTGACAGCAATGACCAGAGTTTCAAAAGGAGAGGTGTTATGTACCTGATAGATGAGAGAAGGTTAAATCTGAAACAGTGCTGTTGGACTGAATCACGATTATCTACCTTGTGCCAGTTCTGATCAGGCAAAACCAAACAACACATTCTGGTTTTTCGGATCCCAGCAAGTGTCCTATCCTTGGCACTGCTGGATGGAGTCAGGCTAGCTTAGCCAGCAGGTAATGAGTAGTTAAGCAGGTCATTTGGCAGCCAGGATGACTGATGAATCCTGGGTTCCTATGGCTTTGTGCCTCATGACTCATCACCCATCCCGATTAGCTGGTGTTAGAAAAGGCTGAGCCCATGCCCTGGCTTTCCCTGGACAGAGGCACTGAAGGAGTTTCCCTCCTTCAGCCAGCTGCTCATCTCATAATATGATCCAGTACGCATTAGATGATGTTATGGGGGAAGGAAGACAAACCTACACAATGTAGTCTTGTTGCTTTAGGAAACAGGGTGAACAAGATAACAACCTTCCCTGAAACGACTGCCTCTGAGAAGTCACCCACTCCTGGCCTGCATCTGAGACAGAGTCAACTCTACCAACCCTTGCCAGACAAACTCCCTGTCCTGCTCTTAGGGACTCCTGGACTTGCCAAATTTCCAACATTTTCCGGCAGTTTGTAAGGTTTCATTGTTATCCTGCTCACCTTAGGAAGAAAACATAAGATAAGGCCCTGAGCAACCAGACCTAACTTTGAAGTTAGCCCTACTTTAAGCAGCCGTTTGGATTAGAGACCTCTTGAAGTGACTTTCAACCTAAACTGTCCCAACCTAAACTATGCCCCTCCGAGGGGACAACCACCACTGGAGATGTGCCACAATGTTCCTGCTCTCTAGATGCAATCAGGCAGTGATATCCTGAGCCTCCGCAGCAACACGCTGGTTTGCTGAAAGACAGCTGCCTCCAGCGAAGGTGGAAAAGTCAGTCTCCATTTGTTAGGTTTATTTAATCCTTCCCAAACTTGTGCCAATCAACACAAAAGAGCTTCTCTCAGCAAAAAAAAAAAAAAAAAACAACAAGGAAAGAAAAAAAAAAGAAAAAAGAAAAAAAAAGAAAGAAGAAAGAAAGAAAATTAAATAAGCCCTCATTCAAGAAGCTAACCATCCCGTCAGCCTAACACTTGAAGCTCCTGAGGGCTACCTTGTATCTCAACTCCTCTCTTGCCTTTCCGATTCTGGATTTCTCTTTTTCCCCCTGCTCCCATTACAACAGCCCAGCCTTTGAGCCAGTCCTGGCATCTCTCTCCCTCTTGTGCAATGTTTGCCTACTACATGATCCCCTCTCCAGCAAGAAGTTTCTCCTACAGTAATGAAAGCTGACAGCAAACAGGGACCAAGGCTGTTTTTCTGCAGAAATGCACACACCTCACAGATTCCTACATGCTTCTTGCTGTTGGCCATAATAAACTCTCCTGGCAGTCGTAAGCAGAATTAATGCATGTTTGAGTCCCCAGCTGGGGGGGCTGATGGCACAGCAGATAAAACAAAAACTACTATTGTATTTCCAAAACAGCACCAGGGGAGATGTCTTTCCATGTGACACCACATCGCAAGAAATCACATGGATTTTTGCTAATGTGAAGCTTCAGGGTATTATTGTGTGAAGCAGAGAGGCAATGGCTTTCTACAGCTCTGCATCTGAGTCATTTCCAATTGCCTATGCCCTCATAGGTATCAAGGGCTAACTCTGGAAAAATCTGGGCAGGATACGAGGCATTCAGGAAGGAGATATTTCCCGGACAAGATCTAATAGGTATCATCTTTGAGACCCAATCGTTACAGGATACCACAGCACAGAGGTTATTATGTAAGCCCCGTGGGGTCCGAGGTTGCTTTATGTGCTCTGCACTCATGGCCAGGTTGGCTGTGAGGCAGGATGTGTCTTCCTCTCCCGTTCCCTTCTTCTTCCAGGATGGAGGATGAACTGAGCTTCCAAAACAACCTCCCTCCCAAGACATCCCACACACATTTTTCATAGCAACCCTCTCCTCCCTGCTGGAGACCAGCTATCTCATGGTGGTGAAACATGGTGGCTATTTAAACACGGTCTCAGCCTTATGCAGCAGATATTAACCCAAGAGATCAGAAGTACTTCCTCCAGCCAAACAAGCAGGATGTCTTTGGGAAGAGCAGCATGCAGTTACCCAGGCAGGAATTAGGTAAAGGCAACAGCAGCCTTTCCTGCAACACTTTTCCACAATGCTTGTAGTGACTGAAAGGAGCTCTGTGTCCCTTTGCTATGTATCGGTATGTGCCTCCAGGGCAAAGATCCATCTCTCTTCCTCGTCCACTGCACGAACAGCTGAGTCTGCACTGGGAGGCCATGTCAACCCAAACTGCAGAGCTCTCAGTGCTGCAGTGAGATGCTGAGCACTCATCTGGATGAACTGGATGCAGACAAACAATAAACTAAGCTGAGTTCCTGGAGATACCTCCTCCTCAGTATCCAGCTGAAGACTTGATTGCTTTCACTGCAATATACACTGCAAACATTTGTTCAGCTTGGGATGCTCAGGCCGTTTGCATTGCCATACAGATACTGTACTACAAGACTCTCTGGAGACAGCACCTTCCCTTTTCCAAACCACCAAGCAGGTGAAGTATGGATCTACAGGAGAGTCCAGACAGACAGATTTAGTGCTCTTGTCTCTAGTAGATTTTAGAGAGTTGCAATGCTTAGCTAAGCATTCGGGAACAAGTGGAGGGACCCTCAGAGCAGCCCTGAGATGGCCAGGGATCTGCACTTTTGCTGCAGTGCTTTATACAAAAACAAATAAGGAAACAAACAAATCATGTTGACAGTACTTACAGTTTGGGGGACAGGGAATAGCTGTTATTATTACTGTAATGGCCAAAATGATCAAAGATCCAGGGTCAAAATGAGCTGTGCACTGAGTAGACCCACTGAGAGACTATCCTCGCACTGAAGACACCATAACAATACAGAGAGGATATTGCAATGAAAAGAGGGTGGTATTTCCCCAGGTAAAATGCCCTCCCTAGAAACAGTGGTGAGGGCAGGTTCTGGAGGTACCTGTCTCTCTCCATTACCTTGAACCTCAGAGGTCCCTTCCAACTTCAGCCATCCTACGATTCTATAAGGAGTCCACACTATTGGCTTAAGTTAGGCACTAGTCTGAAGACATCAAATCCCAGGGCTAAGTGACTTTCTTAAGCTCAAATGAGGTCCCTGGCTGAATCAGGAACTGGACCCCTCTTTCTCATCCCTTTCCAAGTCTGTCCATCTCTCCCATCACCTGAATTTGCCACTTTTGTTGAAGCTTCTTGAAAACTAACAAAACCTCAGCATTCAAAGCCCTGTCCCTTTAAACACGACAGCATCCCTACAGGATGAAAGTCAGTCCCACACAAATGGCTAGTACCAGGAGTTAAATGGCTTGCTGAAATTCTGCTAGTTCTGTCTTCATGGCTGACTTCCACCCTCCAAAAGCTGAGCTCACACAGGGCTGTGTTTCTGCTCACAGTGCCAACACTTTGCCCTTCTCCTTTTGTTCAAAACTGCTGGAAAAGGAGGGCTGTTTCTTCATCAGTTATTTGAAACCTTGGTGATTGTATTTTTCATTTCACAAGAGGATGGAGGGGGTGGAGATTAGACATTGCCTATAGCAATCTAGCAGTATTTCACTACCTCTGCGATGAGAGAGTTTCCAAAACCTTCGTAATCTGCTCATGAAAGAACACACTGACCGTGAACTTATTTCTTCCAACCTCATTTGCTAGCTTTGACCCTAGACCTTCCTCCTGGGTTAAGATATTGGCTGAAATGTTTCTGTTGGGATTAATATCTCTCTCTCTCTCTAACTGACCTCTGGAAGGGAAAACAAGGTTTGCCTTACAGGGAATTAAGAAGAGGTTTGCAAAGCACCCTGAAGGTAATTAGTGAGCCTTTTCTCTATGCACAGCAGTGTCACTGAAATCGAGACATATCATATGAGGACTTGGACCCAAAAGGAGTAGGAAGCATGAAGCAGTTTCCCTGTTAGAATCAGTTTTCCCATCTCTATATTTCACTGGTTTGGCTGGGAGAGGAGAATGGGAGCCACAAGTGATGTGTCTGTGGCCATGGAGCGACTCAGCTCCGGATCTGAGACTGTGAATGCCCCTTCTCCTCTTAGCCTCTTGCCTTACTCAGTCAAGACCACACAATGTCCTTAGGCTGCTGACAGTTCCTCGGCAGCTGAGTTCCAGGTTATTCCTATAGACTTTTATGGCTACATATATCATCCTGAGACAATTTAATCTCTAAGTATCATCAAGTTTATTCTCTTTGATCTGACAAATCCAGCCTCTTTTTCTCTTTTCTTTTCAACAATCTTTGTGGTTAATCTTTTGCCCGCTGCAATGTTGTTGCTCTGCAATTGTAGCAGGTCAGGGAACTTAGCTGCTGACTCTGCAAATATTGTTCTTAATCATGATTTGATGGCTTTTCATCCATAATGACAGCTAAACAACCATGAGCAGGGATCCTGTTCCATCACGTGAGTTACCTGAGTTTGGATAGTTGGACCAAAAAAAACCACACAAAAATCCTACAGCAAGCACCTAAGTGGCTGTAAGAGAAAGTCACTTTTTTCACAGCAGCATCCAACCAGGGAGCTTATGGCCAGCTGGTCAGCTGAACTCCCTTCTTTTCAGTGACCCAATTCACTCCTATCACTTGTGAATCAGAGGCATCCTTCAGGATTTGGCAAGAGAAGGGGTGCAAGATTCTTGGTCCAATCCCATCTGATGGACCAACAGTCCGTTCTTCCCTCCGTAGGCCCCAATCCAGTAAAGCCCTTAAGCACGTGCAAAAACCCCCTTGACTTCAGTGGAATTTCTCACTGGCTTAACGCTAAGCATATGGTTGCGTTCATACCACCGTCTCAGCGTGCTTCTCCAATGGCTGTGTAACGTGCCCGTGACCTGGTAAGCAGCTGACACATTCCACTGGGCAGCAGTTCTCCACTCTGCAAAGGGATTTCTGCATCCAGAGAGTGGGAGGTCCTTCAGCAAAAGAAATGCCTTATTGCTAAATATCTTTTTATTTATTTCTTATCGTTGTGCCCAGCCCTCAGCAATATATTCGACTGTCAGACGGGCAGGGAGAGGGGAAAAATCCCTGCTAAGTTTGCTTCTTATCAATCACTGAAACAGGCCGCTAAGAGGAAAAAGAGAGTGAGGACCTGACTAAAATAGACCAGAGTAGGTCCACTACATGCAAGGATCATAAGGGTATTACATGAGCGAGGGAGAAAGAGACTTAACACCTTCAGGATAAGATACTGAGTTTAAAGAGAGCTGGGAGCAGGCAGGAATCTGCCCATAGGAGACTTGCCCGACAGGTGAGAAAATTCTCTCAGCAGATGACAAACCCATGGCCAACACTTCATGCCCCCTTGCTCCTTTCTTTTAAGAACAAACACACTTTCTCCAGCTGCTTTTCTTCACCTCTTTTCCTTAGGGTCTTCCTGGCCCAAAAAACCTTGGGCAAAGATTTTCTCACCCACAGGGCTTGTCCTTCTCTCCTCTCCCATGGCTGTGGTGGACAGAGAAACACCATGGTTTGGAGGCCAGCTACAGAGATGGCTGAGGAAGCATTGCATGGAAATCGCAGCTGGGACAGGACAGATGGGGCAGGATTCAGAACTTGCCACAGAGAAAAAGACTGAAAAGTTCTTCTAGGAACATTTTATTTAAAAAGTTGGTCCGCCTACAATTTAAGCCCATGTCTGTTCTGTCACTTTTGCAGCGCCATCTCACCAATGCAAACACACTGAGGAGGATCTTTAGCAACCCAGACTAACAAGATTTATTCAAATGTTTCCCATGGGACAGAGCTGAACCTGGCCAACTTCTATTGATCTTTCACCTGTCCCTGTGCCAGAGGACTTAGTAAAAGACACTGACTTTGTGCTGCTTTTGTTTGTTGACCTCACTAGATTTTACTGCTGCCCCAGCCATGTGTGTGTTTTGGCACAGGGTGAATAACTTCAGAAATGTTGACATCTGCCCCATGTTTCCTTAGGGGGGTTTGGAGCTCATGGGGGATCTTTACTTTTGGAAAGCTGCGGGGAGAAAGTTGTTGACTGAGACACAAGTGACTCACCAAACAAAAAGCTTGAGCTAGAAATGTGAGGTATACCGAATTCTTCCCCTTGCTATAAGGGTTACAGTAACTTTGAAGAGATAAGGAAGCAGGTAAACTTGTACAGCCCATCCCCACCCTCCTTCTATTTGCTTTGCAATATTCAAGTTTAAAGTACTTAAAGTACTTTGTGTTGCAAGAGCAGTCACCAAGCTTCAATTCTTCAAAGCCTTTCCGACTTCCCAGCGACCAGCTCATCTGGAAATTATTTTGCCTTGTGAAGAAGCATCTGTCATTGGCCAGAATTGGCAATGTGGTGACATGAATGTGGGGGGAAGACCCCATTTTAGTATGGTGTTTCTACAGACCCAGGGAGCAGAGGGCTTGAAGGAAAAGAACTAGAGTAGGATAGGAAACATTCCCTTAATCTTCTCCTTCCTACAGTCTCAGAAATTTGTGGGATGTCTTTAATTACATGAAACCTTCTTGACTGAGATCAAAGCTAAGTCAGGTTTATAAAAAGCCCTGATCTTGGCCAGGATCAGATTCCAAATATGATGTTCTGATGCTTCTTCCACCTTTTTTCCAATCCCCAAACTAGAGAGGACAAAGCCTGTTGGCTCTCCAGATGTGACTCTCCCACACCCAACTCTTCTAGACAAATACACAGATACAACAGATATCTTTATGACACAACATCCTTAAACAGTTACCATCCCCCTAAAATATGGGATCTTATCCATCCATCTATCCATGTATCGAAAATGCCATGCTACTCTTTTCTCAGGTCTCTGCATAGGCAGTCCAAAGATCCATTTGTTGTGGACACTGAAAAGGACTGAGCTATTGCTTGGGTAAATATCCATGGGAAATTTGTATTTCAGATCCTATCTCAGGGTGTTAAATTAAGACTTTCTAGCTGAAGACTTTGGTATATAAAATTTGACAATACAAAGGAGGTGTTTGCCCTGTGTAGGTTACTGGCTACAGCTCACATGATGGACTGAAAGTTGCTGAGAGAAGGTAGGTGTGACTGTTTCTGCCATAAATGTGTGTCTGACTTGGCAAGAAAATGACTTCTTTCTGCAGTATAAAAGGATATAAAAGAATAGTTTGCCATAATCTCTGCACCGAGAGAAATAAATCCAAAAGGAAATTGCCACTGGTCACAGCTGACAAGGAAAATTTTGGAGGAGGAAAGTGGTTCTATTGGTTTTCCAATTCCTTATTTCTTCAAACAAAACCAAGTTGAGAGCATGCAATGGACTAGTGGAAGATTCAAAAGTGTAATGTTGGCCTTCATAAGAATCCCCTTCTCTGGAAGCAATATTTTCATCTGTCCCATTTACAAAATGGATTAACCAGAAGTAGCATAGTGTGGCTCCTGGTAAAAGATCTAAGACAAACATCCTTAGACTTAATGACTCGGCCTTAGATTAGTCTCCCAGGAGGGAAAAAAACCACTCGTCCCATTTTCTAAAACATTCCAAACTAAACTAATCATATAGCTGTGATAATTAATGATTCATCCTTTCAGTGGACAGAGAGAACAGATTAGAAGATTAATAGCTTTATTACATCTCTACTTTGATATCATAATTTCATAAACATGGTACTTATGTTGAGTGTTCATCAAAGTAAATAATAATGCATTTTGAAATCATGTAGAAAAATGGATAAATGTTCCATGACCACAGGTCTTCAGGGGATGGCAGAAAGCAGCTTGCTTTCAAGGGTTAGCTACATATAATAGAAGTTCAAATGATGCACAAGAGATTTACTTGGTGACTGCGGCTTTTTCTTTTAGCAAATGGTCATGACCAAGACTTCAGTATTCTCAGAAGTGTTCAGTATGGGGGATTTATTTGTGAATTTCTTAAGCAAGCAAATTCTGTTCCAAAAATTATTAATATCTCCAACTGTTTTAGACTACTGATTGTTTTTGATTGTTTGGCTAGCCTGACATTAGTGTATGGGAAGCCTTATGAATTTTGCAAGTCTGTATTGTAAAACAAAAGAAAATAGATGGGAAATGACTTCATTTTTCTCCCATTACCACCTAACTTAAACATTCACTTTAGAAGGGAGAAACAGATCCTCTAGAGGCACCAGTCCTTCACCTTTGACTATAGCATGAGCCTAGAGAACTAGAAAAGATTACATTTGTTTAAAGCTTAGGATAAAGTGTTTTGAAACAAATTCCACCTCTAATTTCATCCTATGCTGCATTTTCTCACTTCTAGCCATAAGCGGATTTGCACTGAAAGAAAGTTTTATTCCGTGGCCATCATCAAAGATGATTGCCCCTAACTGATTTGAGATCTTTGCGGAGCACCTTTCCAAGAAAGGCTGAGCCTCCACAACTCTCAGGGAGATCCTCAGCATCTCGCCACATTGGCCCCTTTGCTAGCTGGTGTCCTCGCTGCCAGCAGCGTTCCATTTCAGTGGCATGTCCATTGCCCCATGGAGAAATGCCAGTAGCTGGTGCGCACAAAGCATATTAAGCCTGTCTCCAAATCAACATACAGATGCAAACCACAACACTGATTTATTATTTACTAATTATTGTGCAGATTCACATAATGGAGGAGAGAAAATCCTCTTTATCTTTGGTGACTGATTAGCCAGGAGCCAGGAGGAATGAGAAATGTAATCCAGATACTACCACCAAAGCAAGAGTGAAATTCTGGAACAGATGGCCTGGAAAGTTTGTGAAATCTCCATCACTGGGGGATTTGAAGAGCAGTCCAGGCAAAGGCTGCTTTCGGTTGAGTTGCCATTGTCTTGGGGAAGGTCAGTGCAGTGAACTGCCTCTTAGGATCCCTCCCATCTGTTTTCTGTGGCTCTAAAAATTCCCTTTTCTCTGAAACATTCGAGGTGTATTTGCACACAAGAGCTGCCATGCACTGAGGTGTTCCAAAGGCGAGCAGCACATTGAGTAAACGCTTTCTTGACAGATTGCCTTGCCTGACTGGAAAGCTGAATGGTTTTCTGGTGACTGAAACATAGACATTATCACAAAGGGAGGAGCAAAATCCACCACAGGTAGGGTTTTTGGCTACTGCAGCACTCCTTGGAGTGAATATCTACAGAACAGGTGTGATTTGCTAGGACAAGAGTTTTGATGGGGATGAAACCCTGTGGGTAAGTGTCTTCATACTTCCTTCTCTTGAAGAGACAAAAGCCCAGCACAGCACTGACACCAGTCCCAGCCCCAGCCTGGGGAAGAGACAGCAGCTCTGCCACCGAGCACACGGCAGCAGGATGCACGTCACCTCTGTGCCCAGCAGCTAGAAATGCTGAGGCACCCCCAGGCTGCTTTAATAAATACCCTGGCCCAAGTCTGGTTAAGAAACAGCCCGTTTCTCCTGTAGAACAGCATGCTAGACGTCCCCGGGATACAGCAGCAATACGATGACAACACAACCGGAGGAGACCCTCAGCCCTAGGTCTGAGCTGCTAGCTCAAGGTCTCCCAGCACACTCCTTCTGTCCAGACCAGACGCGAGGGAACAGCAGCTCTTCTTTTGTCCGCCACGGCTGCTGACAGCATTTCTCTCCGGTGCAGATGACAAGCACCTCCCTGCCTGGCTCTCATCCGCGCAGCCCCTCGAAGTTCAGCCGCAAAGCCCAGCCTCCCCCGGCCAAGCAGGGGAGGGGAATGTTTTGAAATGGCTCTTCACCGTTGACTCCTTGGTTCCAATGCAGAGTTCAGGTCGCAACAGACTCACTTGTTTGCTTATATTTAAAAGGCGGGGGTGGAAGGGAGGAAAGAAGGAGGAGATGGGACAGGAGAGGCACAAACTTTTCGTTTTCAGGCAGAGCAAGAGCACCCTCTACAGCTCACTGCCCAGAGCACAGCCAGGCTGGGGAAAGGAGGGCGGATTGCCTCTAGACCTGTCCGTCTCAGGGAGCAGAAGGGATGGAAGGAGGCAAAGCACCAACTGACCCTCAGGTCGCAGGTGTTTCCTGGCTCCTCATGGCCTCCAGGCCCTTTGCAGTGCTCTCAGACCTGTTCAGCAGACCAGCTTAGCCTGCCCAAGGCACACGTAGGCTTGCAAGTTATTCCACAGCCAGAGGATCGGGGGTTCGGCGGGGGTGAAGGTTGCTTTGGTTCACTGCATTTCTGATCTGGAAAGGCATTTGTACCAGCCTCAAGGGCTGAGATCAGACGAAGGCTGGTCTGACTCTTCAATTTTTGCGGTGTTTCCGGACATAAGTGTGGGAGCACCACATGGTGGGCTTTCCTACACCGAGAAGATCAGAAAATCCCAGGCTTGTCCCGGATGTCATGAGACTTCACAAGAACGCAAAATTATGTTTCATTTGCTTATTGGACTCTGGGTGCTTTTTGTCATTAACTCAGGTTTTTCTTCCTTATTGCAGAAGTTAGAAGTTTGTTCTCTTTCTCAGAAAGTGAAAGCAAAGAGCCCTGTCTTGTGAAGATCACATGAATCTCAAAGCTGCAGCTTCATGGCAACAACAAAAAACTCAGTCTGAGGAATGAGGAACACAGCTACTAGTCTCTGCCCACCCCTTCCCATCTTCACTTACGAATATAGTTTTGTGACTTGCTCGTATTAAAGATTAGATGATTTTTTGTTTAGAAACAAAAAGAAAAACCCTTCCTCCATCTTCTATCTGACCTTAGAGATAGAGAGGAACTTCTCTCCCTGCAGGTCCACAGAGTCTCTGTTGGTTGTCACAAGAAAATACAGTGAATTTCACAGCCAGGGCCATCCTGGATATCTGCAATAGCACAAGAATGCAAAGGGACCTATTGTGTTGCAGAATCCAGATCTCTGCCATAGCAGGCCACCAAGTCATACCCTCTCCATAAAATTATCAGCATCCATTATACAAGAATATCCTAGCTGTGATGAGGGAGTTAAAACTTTTTATGACCCTAGTGCAACCCATTCTACAGCTTTTCCTGATAACAGGTGAACATAGGGCAGTTAATAAGACTGGGGTGGAGTGTGGCCAATATGGGCTAAAGACAACTAGAAAAGCCTATTTATTTGCATGTGGGGGCAGGGGAGAGAGTTACATCATTTAATATTTAAATTAAATGGCATTGTAGATATGGCTAATGACACTACAATAGGAAAGTAGCAGAAGACCTCCTTATTTGTATTTAAAACACTTCACAGGACAGGTCTCCAAGAAGCTGATGTTCAGCCTCTTGATTTAACTCTTGCTACTAGAGAAGGCTGAAAGGAAAATCTCCTACAGAAATCTAGAAAGCTTAAACAATGTCTCCTTGGCATGTATATTCCTTGAAATGGTTTGGCTTTTCCTGTTGAATCCCAAGAATTAAATTATTTGGGGTGGGTGAGAAAAGAAGCTTTTGGCTTAAACTGAATTGGTATGTTTCTCCATTTTCCAACAACAAAAAGAGGTAAAATGTCACTTTCCAAAACTCCAGCTCCAGCTCCTCACTATGAAAGCACCGAAGCCATTTTGCCATTGCTTTCAAGGACACTTGTTCAGTCATCCAACATCTCCGTGATCAGCTACATGTCACCAGAGCATCAAAAACAAGCCATGTTCCTTGTCAGCAAACACCAGCATCTTGTTGCACCTGGTGACTTGTGCAAAAGTCCCATAGAAGTCAATGAGCTATTTCTTGTGAAATTTTGTATCATTTCAGATCTATTTCTGAGGGGCAGGCAGGCTAATGAAATAATAACCAGGAAATCCATTCTATGGCTTTCCAGAGCTAGGATTTGATCCAGTTTTTCTCTCTCATTGTAATAGACATTTGCCAATGGACTGATTGTCCCTGGACTTTTCTTCAGCAGAAAAATAAGCTGAATTTTTTTGAGAGCAGGGGCCCATTTGGATTCTTTGGAGATCTGAACCATATTATAATAACTAGAAATGACACAGCTGCACCCAGGGACTCCAAAGCTTCTAAATTCTGGAAAAAGACCCGACTCATGAGTTGGCTGGTCTCCTGTCCAAAACTATGAACAACCCTTCCTTCCTCCCAACTGAAAGGATAGGTTGACTTGAAAATGGACCAGATTCATTAGGTCCCATTGTTTTTCCTCCTGCATATCAGCAAACCCAAACTGCTGGCATCTGTCTGCTCTCCCAGCTGCAGAATCTCTCCATCTCAGCATGTGCTGAAAGGCCCATGTGGCTCCTTTTGCACCTTCCCTCTACACATGCATTTTGCCTTTGTGACAGGTCTTGGAAAGATGGACGGTGCTCCCTGCAGCACAGTTGCACTTAAAATTGAGATTCCTGTGGTAGTGCTGTGATACAGGGGTGCATCTGCAGAACTTGGCAATATCTCTATATCCTCTTGAGGCCAGAAACTTCACTACTGCTTCACCCACGTCCTGTAGGTGTTATTGCTCCTCTCCCACAGCAGTCCCCAGAAATGCAGAAGTCAAACCAGGAGGAACAGAGAAGATAATCTGGAGGCAGTCTTCTCCTTGCTCAGGCAAAAGCACTGTGTTTTCTGAAGGGACACAATGCCTGGTGTTACTGGGAAGGTCAGGAGGCTGCTACCATTTGGCTGCTACAAGAAAAGCATCCTGAGATTTTTCAGTGCTGCAAAGAGTCTGGAGCTGTCTCGTTCGAGCCAAGTTCTTAGGTCTTCCCTGTTCATGTCTTGCGCACACAACTAGCTGCTCGTCCCTAATCAGTTTTCTATGCAACTTATCACTTAAACAGGTGCTCTGGTCACAGCTTAGACCAGACAAAGCCAACAGGGAGCAGCCCAAACAATCCAAGCAGAGAAAAGTCCCCCTCAAACCACAGGGATCTGACTTTTCTTTTGATTTAAATTCTGTGTTCTTTTTGCATAATGCCTCATTTTGCATTTCAAAAGCCAAGCCCCAGCCTTTCTTCTCGCAGGTAATTAGCTGGATAAATGCCAATACATCCCAGTGTCTTTTTCAAGGCCTATAAGGAGTTTACGGTATTCCTGATCCAGCTCTCTGTACCTCCTCATTAAAGTCGAAGGCATCCTCAGCAGCTGACCTTGAACACTTCATAGGGCAAGTTCTTCTTGAGGTGTGCTTTAAATTCCTAAATTGGGGCTCATGCATTGGTGATGATCTACCCACGGTTAGGTGGAGGAGCACTTTCAAGGAGAGCCATAGAATCCCACCACCACCATCCCCTAGTCAAGGTGAGACAGCAGTCCTCAATGCTCACCCACAAAATGTCATCTGCAAACACCAAGCATCCTCCATCTGAGTTTCAGCACATGCCTTCAAATAGGCCTGAGATTATGATGCTGCCGGTGCAGCCACACAGGCGGCTGCTGGGGTCACAGAGAGCAGCTTAAAATCATGGGTGGCTATAGCTCAACAGTGGCCACATGAGCCTCAGTCGCAACAAGAGGGGATTGTAAATTGAAGAGAAATAGACCCCTTCCAAAGGGAAAACATGAGATTCCACCCACATTTTGGCTGTGCCTAACTGACGAGGATAGTTAGGCATAATTACCCTCAATTTCCAAAAGAAGGGAGTAAAATACGGAGGTTAAGTTTTTGCCCAAGGGCACTTTATGTTACATAGTGTTTCAAAGACCAGCATTTTGAGTTTGGACTCTAAAGCACTGGTTTCGAAACTGGGATTTGAAAAGGTTTCCAGGCAAGTATCTTTGGCAAACCAAAGAACACCACAGCCCAGAAAACCAACCAGTCTTTCTCACTCCCAACCAATAGTACAATGCTTTGGACCAACCAGATCTTGTCCGAGATGTCTAAGGTTGAGCACAATTGAACATCTAGCATAGTTGAGACACTACTACAAGTGCAGTGACAAAGAGTAAGTGAAGTCTCTGTTCCCCATTTTATGCCATTCCAATAGCTTCACAGCAATTAGTTGGGCAATTAGACATGCATTTTGCATGCACAATTGCACATCTATACTGTCTGAGAATCCGGCCCCAGGCTAAATCTTGCCAACAGTATTGGGCCATCAGTTTTTGAGCAGGATGCAATTCAAATGATACGTCTCACTTCTGTATGGATGGTTTCTTTCAAATGTCCCCATCCAAACAGCAGCATTGTCAGCTCCCTTTAGCTCCCACTGTCCAAGAGCTAATGGGTCTCTTGGTCACTCAAGGCAAGAGACCTCTCTCTCACTCCGAAGCCAACTTACATGCCTCGAAATTTTGCCCTCATTTCCAGGCGATGGGTTTTGATATGATTTCTTCAGTCTGAAGACCCTCCTGTCATGGCCACATGCTCCTCATTTCGCATGACATTTTTGCTTGCACAAACAATCCTTTGTACGTGCAAAAGCTCACATTTGTGCTTGCCAGTCAAGCAAGCCATTGTCTGCTTAGCCTGTCTTTGTGCCTGCAAAAATTCTAGGGCAAATGCAAAGGCTGGACAGAAGAGCCTTTGGGACTCCCAATTTTCTTAGCAGCTGAAGCCAAACGCATTTCTAACTCACAATGACCTTATCGCAGTGAATGCAAGCACGTATCCATCCAGCCCGGCACAAAGGCTGAAGCCCTGGTCCTGTCCAAGCTGATGTGAGCCTCGCCTCTGATTTCCGAGAGATGCCTGAATTTCTCTTCTGTGTTTTTTTCCAAGTCTCCCCTTAGCAGAAACGATGCTCCTCAGTTGCATGTGCTCTGCCACTTGCAGCAGCAGAGGCAGCCACATGACCCAAAGTAATTAAGGCACCAAGCGCTCCGGCCGGCTTGCTCTCGCATTCTGTTTGGTCACAAAAGAGCAGTCATGGACCGTTTCGACCGAAAACAGACCTGAACACAGAGACTTCATTGTCCCAAGGCCAGAAGAGATGGCTGCTGGGAAGAATTTGAAAGGCATAAGTTTCGGTATATATGTTGCTTTTCCATGAAACTATATACACTTTTGCAAATTATAAGCCATTTCCTGTCTATGTTCCAGCATTTTGGGCTCAAATTAAAATCTCCTTAAAATCAGACCAGCAGGAGAGGGAAGAAGGAGGAGGTGTTTGCTGGAGTTCTTGAGCAAATGGGAGGAATTTAAGGTCTTGTCCTCTCTAATTCCTCCCCTATAAAGGAACGCACTTCACCAGGTTGCCACATACTGAAATAAACTTGGCAGCGGTGAGAAAAGCAATGTTTTCCTTCGGGTTTTTAATGCTTTTGGCTTGAACTACACTCTCATTGCTTCTTCCTATTGCATTCTCCTGCCTTTCCATCCAGGTGCCACTTAGCACACTGGCCATTTTGCCCAGGGACACGGCAATAAAAGAAACCATTCCACCAGGCTGTGATGTTTTCCTTCCCCTTTGCCACTGGCGACCAGCAGGCCTCCAGGCAGGAGGCGTTGGCCAAGGGATAGGTAATGTTTTATATGCCCCTTGCATGGGGCTTGCTTGCATACCGATTACAGCCTGGCGCGCCTCTGTCCCCCCAAGGGCTGAGAACATCTGGAAGCATTCACAGTCCAAGCACAATCTGGGCCAAATCCCAAATTGGAGGGAAAACAAACCAGGGAGCCGGGGAAGTCAGCAGAGCGAGGTTCACTGAGGCACACCAGGGACCTGCCTCTGATGTCTCTGCTCCTCTCTCTGCTGTGTGATGGGAATGCTATGGGCTGAAGATATCCACCTGTCTGCTGACTCCACGCTGTGCCTCTGCCATCTCCAGGGATCCTCTCATCAGTGCGAAGAATCTATCTCATGGGCTACTTTCCTTCTGTCCTCAAGAAGGACTTAGTGTCCTGGTCTCAAACGCAACATTCACACATTTCAAGCCTTGGACTTTCCCAGCCTCCTGAAACTGGTCTCCTCTTTCGCTGGATCAGGTTTTCCAGTGCATCCTGGGTGCCTTGAGAGAGTACACAGCCCCACCGAGACATGGACTGGCATTGTAGCTCCCAGGAGAGGGCTGTTCTCTCTAACACCGGTGCTCAGTCACGGCCCATCTTCAGGCACCTCATTCAGCCAGTGGAAAGAGCTCAGCACCTGCCAGAGAACAATTCGGGCCGTGCACTTTACACACTGACCTGAGGTTTGTGTGGTGCCCTGAGGAACCGGTCTGTCTTTGCTGACGTTGCTCTGGAAGGATGGACACCAGCTTCCTAAAGCAACACTGCTACAGTGACTACGGTGTTGTGCAGAGGTAGAGTGCTCAGTGCCAGCTGGCTGTGCCAATGCAGAGCTCAGCATAAGGTAACTCATCCTAATTCTGAGGTGGGTTTTCTAGGCCATGTTCAGTTCCATGTTGGCCTGGCTGGATCAATACTGTGCTCTAGACTTCTGTTTTAAGAGCTGAAACTCAAACAAAGGAGGAAACCAAAGAGAATGGTTTGGTGTAAGAGAAAATATGGATGGGCCTTCATGTTTTTTTCCTGATAGTTGTGTTCATAATGAAAGATAATGCCATACCAGAGGCATCTATGGACCAAATATGTGCATGATTTATAGCCCAACATGAGTTCTCAGTTCAGATTTCCATCCAATATTACAGAAACCAGGAACACACTTTCTAGGTGTATCTTTGGTGGAGAAAGGTGAAAAAAGAAATGTGGAGAAAGCTTTTGGATTATTTTCTTTGGCTTCTGCTTCGTTCCACATACAGAGAAAGACAAAGAAATAAAGGCAGGAGGTAGGCAGTTAATAAGTTGTTTTGCTACTCTAACTGGAGTTTCAGAGTCCTACAAGGCAGGCAGCACAACCGTGATCTTATCCCGGTTTCTTGATTAAGTTCAACTGCAACAGACCATTCCTTCATTTGCAGATGGCTCAGAGTAAAGTACATTTCAGAGCAATAGTAGCAGAATCTATGTCCTCCTAACCTGGAGTAGGGAGAGGAGACTGATCTTGCAGTTTCTGATGCCTACAGCTCATGCTCCTGCAGGACGCTGGCCTTGGTAATTCCAAATCTTGAGTAAGACCCTTGGCTCTTCAACATGGTGGGAATAGCAATCTCTGTTTCTTTAAGTCATGGGGAGACAGGGGTGTTTCTGCCAGCTCTGTTTGACCTTTACTGATTTACCTCCCTCGCACACTCTTGTTCACACCTGAATATTGTTCCTTTCCCTTTTGAAATACCTGCAACTTTGAAGGCAGAATGGATTGGTTGCTATCAAGAATCCAGCCCAGGACAGAACCGAGGAAAGAAACAGCCAATCTGGTGGGGAGACCATGGTGTAGCAAGAGTAAAGGAGGTAAACGTTCCTCTACCGGGACACAGGTAGCCTGGTAGACAGGGATGTACATTCATTTCAGACTATAAATCAGGATTCAATTGTGGATTCATGTTTTATGTGGGGAATTTCACGGCAGCAGGTAGACTTGTACTCTGGGAGACCAAGTCAAGTCCATTTATGTGGTCATCACAAGCAGGTACAGAACCATCAAGAACAGCATTTCCCTTCCTGTGCTATCAACTTGCTTCAGCTCTGCTGCTGAGGCCAAGCAATGCTGAGAACAAAGAAATTCCTTCATTTTTGCCAGCTTCAGCTGGAAGGCCTAGAGGTCTGAACTCAGCTAAATAAACCGATTTTTCTAAAGCTGAATTTTATAAAGGAGGAAAAATACTACAGAGAGCACAATAATACAGAAAGCATGCTGTCACTCCTCCATGCCTGTGGTGTACCTTCTGCTGGAGGATGCAGAGGTGCAAAGTCGATGTGTAGAGCTCAGAGGAAGATCCTTCCTACTCATCTACAAACAATTGCCCTGGGAAGAATATGTCTGTGGGCACATGCCTGCTCTGGCCCCACCTTCATGCTGAAGGCAAAGGAAATTGTAGCTGCAGTGGGCAATTTCCAGAGCTACCCAGTCCCCACGTGTTCTTGGGGCCACCTTGCTGCTCTGCTCCCCCTGTCCCTGATCAGCTCCTTGGGATGTGGTGTGCCGGTTCCCTTGCTTTGCACCTCATCGCAACCTGATGCGTTCGTCAGTCCCAAAAGAGTTAATAGCTCTGCCATGGCGTTGTGGTTTTTTTCCCCATACGAGCAAAACACAAAAGCCTGTGTTGAGAGGCCTGCTGACAGGTATGTTTTGTCTCTCATTAGGGTGCTCAGAAAAAGTACTGACAAGGCAGGTTTTCGCCTAATGAGGGGAAGAGAGGGGGAAAAAAAACCCTGGGGAATCCCCTTCCATTATACTTCTATTATATTTTCCACTTCAGTGAACAAAGCAAGGTAACTTTTGGTACAGCATTTGGGGTTTTTCTAATCAAGGTGGTTAAGTGCTGTCTGAAACCAATGCGGACAGGGTTTCCCTTTGGTCTTTCGGCAACACTCCGTGTGCCAACCTCAAATCCTACAAGCAACAGTGGGTTTTAAGTCTGGCTATGCCCTTCTCCCCATTTGCTGAGAGTTCCAGGGTAAAGCCTGGTCTGTGAATACCCTGTGCATGCTAGAGAAGGAGGAACCAATAGATGTTCCAGTAGAGGTTGAAGACAAGAGAGATTTAAGCCAATTAGACCTGGTCTAGGTCTCTGATCGTGGTAGTACTCTGGAGACCTACCATCAGCCAGGGCAGAATTGATTATGTTATACCTGGCTGCCCAAGCTCTGTTTGTAGACAGGGATATGAGCATCTCCAGAGATCAGTTTATCCAACCTTTCTTGTTCCATTCCTGAAAAGGCAATGAATCCTTCCAGTCTAAACAATCTATTCTGTATTCATTGATCCCAAGCTTTCCTGTGCTAAGCATCACATGTCTCTATATACCTCTATACACTCTTAATTTTGGGTCAAAAAACAAACAATCAAACAAGCAAAACACCAGTGGATGCAAATATTTACTTTATCTTACTCCTGATTCCCCAGAGTGGCAAGACTCCTTTAATATAGCTCCCGTTCCTCATGGAAGAGAAGCACAACTTGAACGTATCAAGTTCCAACCCTCAGGGAGAGTTTATGAGCCGGCCGTAAGAGCCTGAAATGCGACTCCAAGATGTGTCTTTAAGAATATTGCCACTGAAAGCCCCTCAACTGAAAACCCTTCACATAAAAACCTTCACTGGAGCAGCCAAAGGAGAATGCCGGTGTCTGAGTACAGACTGAGGAATCAGCAAATTCATTTGAAATTCAGATGCCAGCACTAAGACACATGTGGAAACAGGCCCTACCCCTTCTAATCTAGATGATCATGGGGATCGGGTTCCCTGCAGGACCCAGGCCTCAGACAGACAGGGGATTTAGGCAATGGATGACCTTGAAAATGCCGCAGCATAAATCACCATGCAAACCCAGGAGGGTGGGTCTGTTTTCCCCATATAAATATTTAAAGAACACTCATTTTTTCTAAGTGATAGATGACAAGCAGGTGGCCTGAAAACTGGAAATATTTTTACCATTTGTTCAGGGAGCTTTCTACACAGGTTTTGCATTTACTTCTTTATCTATTTATTTATTTATTGGTGGTTTGCCATGTTATTCTCCAAGGCCAGGAGTTGGTTTTGGAAACTTTCCTGGAGAACGGTGCTCCTGCTCTGGGAGTGCTTTCTAAGCCTGGTTTTGATTTTAAGCAAGCAGGATCTGATTTCCCTGCTTTGCTCCAAGCTACCTTGCAGACCACGCTTCGGGCCAGACCCTCAGCGCTCGCTCCATGGTCGGGACTGTGCTGATTTCATTAGCGCGTGAGTACAGCCAGATCTGATCAGCCTAAAGGGCCCAATATCTTTTATTTGACATTAGGCAGCAACAGGTGCCCAGTGAAGAATATGAGGGCCAGGCAAGTGCACAGTGATGCTTCCCTGGAGCGCTCTCCCACGCTCCAATGATCAAAGACAGTAGCTTTGTGCTCAAAACCCCTTTATTTATCCAGTTATTTTTTGAACCCATGCCAGCTTTTAGCCTTCATAGTCTCCTGTGGCAAGGAGCTCCTTTGGTTAACTTTTGGGAGTTTATATTTGTTTGCTTGCTTGTTTGCTTCCTTCATACTTTTCCTACCTTTACAGATATCTATAAAATCCTCTTTGGCCACCTTGTTTCCCAGCTGAAGAGTTCTAGTCTGCTTATTTCTCTTACGAAAGCTCTTCCCTGCTTCTGACCATCCCTGTCAAAGGAGCATGCGACACAGGTATGAAATCCACCAGTAAATCCCACCACCTGATGGATCTGCAAAGTGGGGCAAGGCTGTTCATACTTCCACTGTGGCAGAGCTTGTATCTATACGTACACAACATATCTCTATCTAGCACAAACATATCTATAAAGGGGATCTATACCCCAGTGGTTTTACAACATAGATAGGAACTGGAGGGAACAAGACAAGACACAAATCATAAGACAGAGGGCAAGATATTTTCTCAGATAACCTGGTGACTTCAAAGTCCATTTGCAGGGTAGGTTAATGAAACAAATACCTAAGATATATTATCCGAGCATTAATGGAGCCATCCACCAAGGCTGTTTCCTGGACCGAAGCAGTGTTTTAAGAGTATGTAGGTGAGCAGCACCGTAAAAGCACTTTCCATGGGATGAAGTGGTGCTGGGACAGGGGCTGGAGAGAGACTGGCAGGGAGAAAGCTGTTCATGAGCCTCCGTCTGCCCTAGTTTATTTCCTCCCCCTCCTTGTTAGTATGAATAATAACGAGATAACACGGGGAGGGGGGGAGGGTGGGGTGGCGAGGCTGGTGGCAGGACTCCTGAGTCCTGAAGGAGAGTGTATGCAATTATCTGAATGAGTTAAGAGCGAAGCCAGAGATAACCAGTACGAATAAATGAGCAGAGATGAGATCAGGCTGACGTCATTCACCCCAGGCAAGTTTTGGACCTCTCTCCGGGTGGAAGTTTCGCTAACCAGCGCAGTGGAAATAGGAAATTAAAAACAAGCCTCTGAACCATGAATTTCACCATTGAGTGCTAACACAACTCTCTCCCCAAAGCCAAGAAGGAGGCCAAGTGGGGGAGAAAAGATCAGGTTCCCATTTATCTCAGATCTATCTCCCGGTCCCCAGCAGTGCTTTGACATGGTTGAGTGGCTTCCGATGAGTCACTTCCCTTCAGCCTCCCCTTCCAATTTTCCTCCACCTTGTGTAGTTAGACGTTGGGCTCACGGAGGTAAGACGCAACTCCCTCTCTAGTGGTCAGACCTAACACTCCTGACATTTGCCAAGGCTCCAGCAATTGTGCTAGCAATTTTTTGGAAGTGTTAAGCACCACTTGACAGCAACAGGAGTCAGAGAGACTCAACAAGCTTTCAGAACAAAGCCAGAGGAGAAAATTGAGCTACCGCTGTCTTTTTTTTTCAGTGGACGCGTGTGTCTGGAGAGTGGAGCTGCTGACTGGTCTCCCAGTGACTGACACGCAACCACTCAGTGAAGCCATTGGCCGTGGATGCGCAAGGGTTGTTTCCTTCTTTTATTTCACCAGTCATATTTATAGATTTGCAGAACGCTCTCTACAGTTTGCAAATGACTGCTTCATACAGCTCTCTCCCTCTTTAAGATTTTTATGATGTGGAGCCAATCCAGCGTCTAGACCAATAATGATAGCCCACATCTCAGCCAAACCTTTTCTTAATTGTCCACAGGGCTGGCGAGGAAATATAAACATTCGTACAAACGGCAACATTACTAAAAAGGCTTTGACCAGCTGGCATCTTTCCCTGCCAGTCCTGGGACAGCTTCTTACTGTATATTTCCTAGAGCTCAATCCAGTCTGGTCTTAAAATAGCTCAAATGATGGTGGTTCCCTGAAAAAGAGAGAGTTTCTGCAGAAAATGTAATGGCCGGAGACTTGCCTTCTGATTCTGTGCATTGGGGTAAGGCTTTGTTACTCCTTTACTCACCTTCAGACCTCTCAGCTTGTTTTTGACACAGTGTGGTAGGGCCAGGTTTTTGAGGTGTCTGATGGGAAGGCCTAGTCTCCTCCCTCCCCTGTCCTTCTCCTACATTGATGGGTCCACTCTCACACATGGGAGTACCAGAGTTGTGGGGTGTCCCCATGTCAGCTGCAAAGTGCTCCTGGTCCCATTTAGGGTCTATAAGTACTGACACAGTGCAAAAATATCCTTGTCTCAACAGAGGTAGTTTGTATTGGAGGAAGCTTGGCTGTGCCACCAAGGCATACGTCTATGCCACCCCTTTCTTAAACTGTATTCTTTTCTTCTGGACCCTCAGCAACTCCCGAATAAGGTTATGTCCTTTGTTTGCAGCACAGCTTTCTGTCACTTCTCTCCCCAGCCATCTGTCCTGCCATCTGATGATCTCCTCCTCATTCTTCCACAGTTTCTCCAGCTCACTTCCAGATTTTTTGATTGTCTGTCCTCCCACTTTGGCTATGCACCTTTGCCAAAAGCATGCCCAAGGCCAAGTCTTGTGATCCAGGTGTGGCTGCACCAGCAGCCCTGACAAATCCTTCCCTAAATTTCTCCAAGACTGAGATGTTCACAAAAATCGTCATGAAACCTTGACATCACATGGCCTTGTGCCTTTGTGTTCATCTCTCCATATCCACCTACTGTATCTCTCTTAAGACTGTAAACTTGCTGGCATGGGATGTTACTCTTAATTTTGGGGTTTAAATATCACCAGGCAAAAGGAGAGAGGAGTGGGGAAGGGAACTAGTAGTGTTCCTCAGTATCCCCTCCGAATCGATGATTATTAATAAGAAGAACCCTCAAACTGCCCGTCTCTCTTGCATTTATGGGGAGAACCGCAGCTCACCAGCCCAGACCTTGTGTACCCCATCCCAGCAGGGGCTAAGCTTCATTTCAAGTCCAACTCAAGCTATACTTTGTGGCATTAAATGGGAGTTAAGTACTGAGCAGGCTTTATGCAAACTGGGCAAAGAGGGAAGTTTCACCACAAAAGCATTATCAGAGATTGCTGACTCAACCGCTGCAGCACCTCATTTTCAATTGCATGAAAGCTGCAGGATTGAGACTCGAATGTCGGGGGGCCAGGGGCTTCAGGGTTTTGGTTAGGGCCTATGTCCCCTTGCAAATTACCCGCTGAAGACACAAGCAAAGCTGTGGGCTGTCATGTAATATGAGGCATTTTACTGCAGCTGGGTTGGGGTTTTAAAATAACATGATACCATGCAATGAGCTGTTGGGGAACAGAGCTAGAGAGAGTGCCACTCCAAGCCTTGCCCGCTGGGAGCCAGCGGCAGAGCCAGGAAATAAACCCACAGCTCCCAAGACCCAGACTAGCGGCTGAGCCACAGGATCATTCTTCTCCCCCTCCTGCAATCACAGCAGCTGCCCCACCCGAGGGCCTGCAAGCTCCCCAGCATACCAGGACCCTGCAGGCAGAGCAGGCTTCCAAAACATCCCTGCCAAAAAGACTGAAGTGACGCTGGGGCTTGTCCCCATGGCATAGAAAGGGGTCTCGCTGTTACCCAAGACATAATCCCTCTGCACCTCATGCCATGCTTGCTGGAAGGGCTCAAGGAAACCTGGAAAGCTGCAGTTGCTTTCGCCGTCCAGGTAGTCAGCTTCCTTTCTCAGACACAAGAAACCCAGAGAGTCCAGGTTCCTCCATCCTGTACAAAGATTCTTCCCACACTGCTAAAAAATGCAACCATCCCATTTCATTCACACATTCAGAGAAGGAACATATCAGCCCTGCACACCATCGCATCGTCAACGTCATGGAGTAAGAGAGGTGCAATTGGAAGTTGAAATGCACGGTACCCTGGATAGGAAAGCATCAAGCTGGGCAAATCCATCGAAAAGAGTTTTCACCAGCAGTCACCAGGTGTTCTCTTCGGTTCCTCACAATCCCTTGGAAACACTCAGGTGCTGGGTTAGTGCAATGCCAAGCACTCATTCTGCAGCTGAACTCAAGGGCAGGTGAGTGCCAAATGTACACCAGTGAGCAATGTCCACTGTGCACCAAGTCATTCAGGGACCTCACAGAAAACACACAAACAAAAAAAAAAAACATATGCCACCATGTCCAAATGAAGGTTGCACAGGAAGCCTATTTCCAGGTATTTCTGATTTCCTGACCTTGAATTTGCAAGAAGAGCACTCTATTGGCTTCATTTTATTTGGTGTAATACCAGCAGAGTTCCTTCATTGCTCTGTTACTCAAAGGATTGTGTCAGCTCTTCTAACCACATCATTGCACTAGGAATGTGTATTCAGCTGGACATTCACCATAAACCCTATGTCTTTTGCATAGTCACCATCTTTGGGAGAACAGCTTTTCCTTTTTTCCAGTTCACCTCTCCTTTTTGTTCACAGATAATATGTGCATAGATATATGCATGTGGCCCTGTTAAAACCCACTTCCACATGCAAGCAACTATCACCGTTCAGCTGGTTATTAGCAGCCAAGGGGTTGAGCCAGATGGACGCATCACTGCAAACTTGTGGTAATGACAACATTGCCCTGACACAAAAATGATAGGGTTTCTCCTCTCCTCTGCTTCATCGTTCCCTAGAAGTCTAGGTCTTCCAGACTGCAACCTGGTGCTCTACGTTACTAGGGGCATTGGCACTATAGAAATAAAATAGATGGGTGGCTAGATAGTTGGAGACTTGCCAAGCCAACAAAAATAGCTGAGCAATGCCACAGCTTAAACCAAGAATGGATAGCTTCTAAATTCTTGAGAAACTCTTTTATTCCCAGCCAGGTGTTCAGGGACCAGGCAGATGCCGCTTAATCTTGCAACTTTCCTAATAAACCCTACCAGACCTAACCTGGGTCTGCATTGCTCCCACAACAAACACACCCCCAGGATGGTAAGGTCTACCTGTGAACTGGATACTGGGGTCTGCATCCAGCTTTTGGGTTGCCTGTTAGTCAACCTTAAACAATCTAAACAAAGGAAGTGAACATGAGATACAGCCCCCTTTCTCGTGTTGACAATGCTCTTTATCTTGGATAAAAATGTCAAGGCTTCCCAGCTCCATAAATCCTTTCCATTTCTAAGGACACAAGGAAAATAACACACATTAAGCAGACCATAAAATGCTCTAGGCACTGATTCCACAAAAATTCTCACATTTGGAGCATGACATCAATTTGGCCCAGCGGTCACATGAATTCCCAGGCCTGCATCTCTCCTCTCCTTTTTGCTTCTTGGGTTATTGCTTACACACAATCTCACATTGTCCCCATTCCCCAAAGACTGTAGAGGAAGCCAGAGCAAGGGCAGGGATGTTTCCTCCCTGAGGCTAGAGGCAGTTCCAGAAGTGTGATGTAGAATTGGCAAGTCCATCTTCAAGGGAGAGAAGGAAGAAAGACGACAATTGCTTTGGGACAAAACTGGCATAGCTGCTGTTGGCTTGCCATCTGGTGCCCAGCCTACCTGGCCTAGCCAGGACCTTCCTGCAGGAACATCTCATTATCTGTCTGTGCACACCATGTGCTGCAGTCCTGGAGCACGGGTCACCTGGTTCTGGTGACAAAAGACTGAGGTTTAGCGGGTCCATTCCTCACTGGGCTGCAAACCATCTTGGGGAATGTAAATAAAACCCGTTTCCACTTGTAAACTGTAGATAATATTTCTTTTCAGACCTTTTTTGCCTATTACATTTATAATCCCTTTATGGCCAGGACTAGATCCATAGAGCACTCCATACCATGCATGCCCAATTTCACATGAGACACATCATCCCCACCACTTCTGACCTGCCCAGTCAGAGCAACAAAGTACCTTTTTACTCACAGTTTGGCAGGAAGCCTTTACTATAAGTGTGAAAGACAATTTGAACTCACAGCCCTGGACCTGCAGCAAAATACTTGAGTTGCCTTGGTATCTCATACCAGCTGGAAATAGCAAATTACAAACTAGACAAAAAGAACAATGTCGGTTCTAGTCTATGTACATGCTTGGAAAAACATGACCCATAGGTCTTCAACAAGTGCAGCTCCATCTCAAGTAGCAGTGATGTAGGCTGTGGGTAGCTCTGAATCCACCAGAGCTCTTAAAGAAATGCTATGGTAAGCAGCAAAGTGGGACAGTCATCCCTAGATCCAACAGCAGGAAATTTATATCCTTTATGGATATAAAATGCAAATTTTGAATACTGTACCCTCAGTTTTGGAATAACTTCATTGGGACTGCAGCAGATTTTCCATCCTTTGAAGTCTTCAGAGCAAGACTGGGCCAATATTCAGATGACCTATTCTTGATGCCTCATTTAATCATTGCTCATGTTATGTACTCAAAAAATAGCAAGAAATTCTGGTCATTTTCTGTCCAGAGCTATGAGATCCTTGGATACAGGCAGTGAAGAGAAATAGTTATGACAATGAAGTTAGCTTCCTAGAATTATTGGCCTGCAGTTGTTTGTGGCTGTCTTTCTGCATGATAGGCTTTGGCTTCACCTCAAACTGGTGGATTCAACAGAAGAATAGTCAGAGAAAATTCTCCAGGGTTTGGCTTATCTGCCACATGTCAGGCTTCATCTTCATAATTGTCCTTTCCAGCCTTACTGCTCAGGGACCACCACACAGAAAGCCTTTGGGAAGAACTGAGGAATGCCATAGAGATTTTCAACTAGAGAAATGACCATCAGCTAAAACTTAGTTTGTTTGGGAACTTTCTGCTGGGGTTACAGCCTTGGCTTTTTGGTTAGCTAAGAAGTTATGAAAGGGAGAAAATCAGAACAGTCACTTCCCCCTTCTGTGGGATGAAAGCATGCAACAGCTCCCTGATCTGTCCCCATGAGGGACCATCCCTCTACTCCATCTCTCCATCATGCATGAGCTCCATAACGGGAGTAACACGATCACCATTTGTCTTCAGCAACGAAAGGGTTAAGCAGGGCCAAGAGCATCTTGTAAACAGACAGAAAGTGTAACCTTTGCTTATAAATCATGTGTTCAGCCCCAGAACATGCCTTTAATCCTGTAATTACATTCAGAACTTGCTGTTTCAGTTAAGGAAATACGAGCTCCTCTCCAAATGGCACCAGGGCTGACCTTAAATGATACGTTAGCTCCCTGAAATGGCCGCAGAGCCCCACGGCTTCCAGCATCCCGTTCCCGGGTGGCGGGGCAGGGAGGAGCACGCGCCGGGCTGTGTCACCCTGGGTTTTGTGAAACTTGCCTGCGGGGGCCCTGCCTCCAGCCAGCAGTTCCCCAGGAGAGAAAAACTGCCCGCAGGCATCGGGCTGCCTTTGCAGCTGTGGCTGACGGGAGTCCTGATCCTCGGCGGCTTGGGAGCACGCAGGATCTCAGCTGTTGGCAGCAGGGTGAGGGGACAGGCATTATTGGTGGAGCATGGCATCCCCTCTGGCTTGGGGCTTACAGGACACGGGGCTGGGGTCAATCTCTGTCTAACCAGCCCTTGCCATTCCCTACCACCGTAGCACCAGGATCTCCCTGCCCCTCCAGGGGCTTCTGCTGCAGCTCTACTGCTCTGGACGTGGAGGATGATGACTCTTTTGCAGCTCTCCCCCTTTTTTGGGCACAGCCTGTCCCCACGATCCCTAGGGAATGAGCAACAGTCAAGAGAAGGGTGAAGGCCAGAAGGCAGCTTCTTTTCTGGTCCCAGCTCTGCTGGGAGCAGGTTGATGTCTCTCTCTGGCCACTGCAGGGCTGCAGCAGGCAACACAGCTCATGAGAACATCCTCAGGATGGCCCCCAGTCAGGGTCCTGCCTGTACCTCTCAACTGCGAGTCACAAATTAAAGGCCGGGAACTTAGAAAGAGGTTTCCACCACAACATCAGTCTGCAAGCAGCTGGCCAGCCCTGCAGGAGGCCAGAGCAAGGCTCCTAGGTGGTGTTGCCTGCCATTGTTGGATCCAGCTGGAGCAGGTCAGAGACTGCACAGGTAACCCCACAGAGCACAGCTCCCAGCACTGACACCCACCCAGACAATGTCAGCCGCAGACCAGAGTATTCCCAGGAGGAAGACTGGATATGGCCCCTCTTCTCTGGGAAGAAAAGCTGCACAAACACCATTCGGCTGCAGGGCTCAGGTCCATTCCCCAGGCCATTTTAGTATCCATACAGTCTGGGAAGAAGAGCCAGGGGACCTGGGGGATGTCTGCAGCAAAGCAGGAACCTGAAGCTAGACCCAAGCTCCCAGAAAGGCATTTTCCCCAGCCTAGTGTGCAGAGACATTTGTGCAGGGAGCTGCCCAGCATGGTGGGATGGTCACTTACCTTTGGGTAGCTGTAAAACAATAACTGTGAAACCAAGGTTTTCATTTATTCCCAGGGCATCTATATTATCTTCTTTTGGTTAACCCCAGGGTTATTTTCACCCCCATTCACCTCCTTTCCATAACTGTTTCCCGCAGAAAATGTGCACCAGCAGCTTCTTACACGTGCGTGGGAAGACTTTTCAGGTGTGATCGGGAACCTTCCACAGATATGTTTTCTCTAGTAATTTCAGAGTTTCTGTGGGTGGATCAGCAAGGGACAAAAAAAAAAAAAACCAGAACCATAATGGCAGTATGACCCCTGGCTCCCAGCTGGTCTGCCCTGCGATAATTACTTGAGCTAAAACTTCTCGAAAGTTTAGCAGAGCTTTCAGTTTCCATTGGGAAGTGAAGCAGAGTTGCTTCTTCCTAGACCCATTTAGTCTTCCTTAGGACATAACAATGTGCTGTTTCCGAGGCATCTCAAATGGACAAATGAAGCACAGAGCTAGTATCTCCAAAAAGTGGCTGGCAAGATCTTGCAATAAGCAGATGTTCTGCCAGCACCTCCTGAATTTCTGGAGCTCTTAAAGTAGTAAACAGGGTTATCACATTGCAATGAACTCCCAAGATCTCTCTGGATTAGATCCATTTTCCGTCCCTTTCATGGGAGTGATCCAGGAGCTGGATGATTCATTAGCGGCGGCTGGCCAGAGCATGCAGCAACGGCACACCTCCTGGGTTTTTATGGGAGTAGTTGTATTGTCCTCACTGCAGAAACACTGGTGCGTTTCAATTCACAGCTGCCTCACTGCTGTCCTTACTGAATCCTCACTTGGAAGATCTTGTCTTCCCCTTATATTTGCTTTGCCAAGCATCTAAAGGGCAGGGAATGCCAAGGGCAAAGCTGGACCAGCATATCATGGTCTGTTGTCGGTGACATCAAACAATAGCCTCTTAAATGTCACTTTGCAAAACATGCCCACGTGGTTCCCCTTTAAATCACACATGTGTCCTTCACACCGGGCAAGAAATTCAAATATTCACACCCCTCTCCCAAATACCTACCACATCTGCAGGGATGATGTGGTGGCCTGACTATCTGTCTGAGGTCAGATGAGCCCTGATGCAGAGACTACCACTGTCTTATCCAGGGTCTGTATGTGTATGTATCCAGGTAGTATGTGTTTCATTGTTCGTACCTGTTGGGACACCACAACAGCCTGTTGGCCTAGATGGCAAACACAGCTCCTGGGCTATTCTGCTTTGGAAATGTAATGAAATCAGTAAGGGCAGAGGGTAATACGAGCAGCACAATGCTGGTCGATGCGGTCCTGTAGAACTGGCTGTTGAAACGATACTTGGTTTTCAAACTTGCTGTTGAAAACAATTTTTGCAATTGAGCCAGTTCATATCAAATTCTTGAGTCCTAACCTCTAACTCAGCGACTAGGAATTTACTCCCTTTCTCTTAGGAAGCCTGAGCATAGTAGTTCTGCAAGGATCCTGAGTTTCTGGATGCGTGATAATCTTCCACCTTTGCTCACAGTCAGGTAATTTCTTGCTTGAAAAAGCCTCCTTCAGTTTTTACAACCCATCTCCCCAAATAAGCTTTTATTTCCTCCCTCCTCCCATTGCAAAATGTTAACATCTATACTAGATCTGTGCCTTTCCAGCAACACATGACTGATAGCCTTTGAGGCTTGGCTCCCTCTCTGGGCAAGATTGCCTAGAACTGATCCCCGATGCTGAGGGATTGCAGCTACACAGCCTTTTTCAGAGTTACATCCCCATTTTTTTCAGGCCAGAATTATTCAGTCTTGCCCTAAGCACCAGAGAAATCCTCCATCTTATGCACAGGATACATGCCACTGAGTTTTACCATGTCTCTGTAATTCCTTCTAAGCCCATATTCCTGGTGATAGCAAGGCAAATCCATTCAATTTAGTGTAGTGAAAGGAAGAAAGAACAACTTTTTCTTTATTCCAGGGTCTCCATCCTATTACTGCTGCTCCCACAGAATGCATTTGAACAGGTTAAACTGTCCTCCCTGTGCTTCTGGGAGAATACCACAATACCATACCAATTTAGATTGTCAAACTTCAACTGCAGTGGTACGGCAGGACTGTTGTAGAACTGATTTATGTGACCAAATGGATGTGGTGTGGTTGAATCTGGCTTCAGAAATCACAGCTTTTCCACAAGACCTCCTCCTCTTCCCTCTAGGTCTGCTGTGAGATTTTTAGTACAGATAGCTCCAGGACAAGAGGAAGTGGACCTCACATATTGGGATTTTTCTGCCATGCATTTTGGGGAAGGCTGAACCAAGGAAAAGGAGAGCTCAGACTCTACTTGCTGACTCGTGGACGGGAGCGGAAAATTGGCTGCAGAGCAAGAACAGTCGGATAATTCTCAATGGGATCCTTTCTAAGCGGGAAGGAAGTTGCTTGTGGAATACCACAAGGATTAGCACTGGGCCTGCACAGCTTTTAATTATTTATATTGTATAAATTAGAGCTGGGGAGCATTTGGAGGGAAAAAAAAAAACCTTACCTGGCAAGCCAACTATTCTTCCTCCAAACTCAGCTTTCGCTCTTTCATGCCTACTCTCTCCCTTCTCCCTTTCAGCCCTCTACTCTCCATCATTAGCCACTTTTTTTTTTCCTTTTTACCTTCCTTTGCTCTAAGATTGTATGACGTGATGCTATGCTCTGATACAGACTAAATATATTGCACTCCACCAGCTTGTGAACTCAGAGGGAGGCACAGTCAAGGCTCTGCTGGCATTTTGACTTTTAACCTCTTTATTGCCAGTCATTACTTGTATGTAAGTTGTTAGATCCTTGCTGCAGTAGGGCAGCATGCCTTCCTATAACAGGAGTTTCTGCCCCAAGGAGAAAGAGCCAAGGAGCCATGAACCAGGTCTAGGCAGGAACCTCACACTGCAGCTGATCTCTCTGTCCCAAGTGCTTCTCTAGTTATGTCCTCATGGTACTTTAGCATGACGCAGTCCAGACAGGAGTTTTACTGACTGCTGGCCTGGCCAGCAGGAAGGGCAATGCCCGCCCAACCCAGCAGGCATTGAAGGAAGTGGATCTGGGGGTCTGCTATATTTCATGCCCAGTCTACCAATGGCCAACATTTTGATAAGGGGGGTGTCCAGGCTAAGTGGGACCAGACCCAGGGAGCAGGTCATTCTCAGACTTGCTATGCCAAAATCTCTGGTGCAGTGACACCTGGGAGGTGACAGAGGACAAGCCCACTTCATGCCACCATCACTCCCTGTTGCTGTTATTCCAGGCTGTGCAGAATGACATTTCCTTCACTTTCAAGGGGCATTTTTATTTCCAGTCCAACTGAAACAGGGGTTTGGGCCTTGTTCTTTAATTAAAAGAAGTGATAGGAAACAGTTAGCCCCCTTGCTTTGTAGAGGAAGGACCTGGGCTTTTCTCTAGTGCTGTCCCACTTCAATGGGTCATCTGGCTGCAGAGGTTGAGGGCTGAACATCAGCCACCTGCGGAGTCTGATTTCCAGCGTTCGCTCTTTTCTTTCCTAGCTGAAGCAATGTGACTATTCAGTGAGCAAACCAACTCAATCTGCAGCTTCACAGGGTGAACACGCAATTGGGAGGAAAAGTCAGGAGCCGTGAATTTTGCAGTGAAAAGGAATTGTCAGAGCACTGATCTGACTCATCTTGCATTTTCCCAGCAAAGCCTTTTTTTTTTTTTAAAGGGCTGAACTAAAACACATGAGAAAGAGATATGCAGCCTCAATTTAGGGGCACATGAACTGCTTTCTTCACATAAGACTAAAGAAATAAACATTCAGCTTGGGAGTAACTCCATCAGCTTCTACACAGTCACACCAAGTCTGAATCTGACTCACAGAACAGAAGAAAACAAACAAACAAACTCCAAGAAGGTCAAACAGCCAAAGAAAGTGAGAAGAGTGGAATGGAAAACCCAGTCAATGGTTTCCCTTATGTCCTGAACTTCTCATAGGCCTGAACCCACAACATAAGCACAGACATTTTTCCTTACAATAGAGGTATTTCGAAGTATTGGGATCTTTGGCAGTTGAGCTTAACTCTGTCTATACAGCCCTCACCAGGAGCCAAAGGGGATCAGTTTCATAGCTAAGGTGGCTAACTAGGATCGGACAAGGACTGAGGTTTGGGATGGCTTGTCCCTATGCTCTACAACCACTCATCCAGCAGCAAGGCAGGTAGAAAGTGATGGGGTGGAAACGGATGTTCTCAGACTGACCTTTCTTGGGAAAAGCAAATTCTTTGAGGCAAAAGATTTTCTGGCCCCAGTACATTCTTATTCAATCAAATATTGGCACTTCCATTCACAGGAATGGAGATTTCCATCCCAAACCAGTGCGCTGATATCCTTTCTCTGATGGCAGCCAAAACTTAATGCCTCGGAGGAAAGCAATAAACTGCCACAATGCACCTGGCCAATTTTGTGTGGCTGAAAGGAGCAGAGGAAGGGACTAATTCCTTCCTGGCTCCCAGGATGATCCCTCCACTGATTCCTCAGATCTCATTACTTCCCTCTTTCCTTGCCTGGCTCCAAATGTTTCTGACCCAGTGTTTATCCTGCCACACCGCTGAACTTGCAGCAGGAGTGTTGGGTTGAATTAAATGAATGATTTCTTGTTCACCTTTGCTCCAAGCATGGGAGCCTCTCAGAGGGGACAGATTCTGACCCAACTGTACCTTCCTCCATCTAGAGACTTAAGCCCCATTCAGAACTAAGGCTGGCACTCTCCAGACCCACGACAAGGTTTCCTATCAATGTCCTTGTGATCTTGCAGTCATCTAGTCCTGGATAGGATCCCAGCAAAGGCAGAGGAAGCACATGTGATCAGGCCCAGGAACAGAATAAGAGCATCTGAGCAGCAATGAGAGCCAGCCAGCCTGCTAGCCCTTGGCATGTGAAATGTTCTGCAAGGGCTTGGGGAATGGCTTTCAGCTATGCCTGGAAGGAGTCCAGAAGTCCCTCCTAGAATAACGTGTTGCCCATTTCCATCTAAAATATACACTGAGCTAAGGACACAGACAGAGGCCATCTGGTTTGAATGCCACAGAGATGCCTGCCAGCACACCACCAGCTATCTTGATCATCATCACCAGTGAGGAAGGCTGTCAATATGGTTGTGATTTGACTGTGAGAGTAAGCCAGGGGAAACTGAGGCAAGGCATGTTCTAAAAATAAGTGTCTCTGATGAGACAGGAGGAACAGCCAGACCAAGAACACAACCCAGCTCTCCAGAGCCTCCCCAGTCCAGTTCTGGAGCCAAAAGATTTTACGTCTTCCTGTTTATACATGTATAGTCAAAACCTGTCTCAAGAACCTGCCAAGCTTGTCAGTACAAACTCCAGTCCTCCTTATGTACTGAATATTTGTTAGCTGCATCTCCCAAGCACGCTCCATCCCAGCGGTCAGCTAACACAGGCATCAACTGATCCACAATCACAGATAGCCTCGAGGTAACGAATATGGACGTGCTGCAGTGTATTTACAAGCCCCCTCAGGTAACATGACAAACATGCACATCTGCACTTAACCATGTTGCAAGCCACCACATTCCTGAAAGTTTCTGGTGTCTGCTCTCTGTCCTGCATGCAATGCAAACACAGCCCCAGCTGTCCTGACTGGCTGCACCAGCCAAACCACTTGTGTAATCATTGAGGTGGGAACCAGAGCATCCCATGTGTCCCTGTGGACACAGAGTAAACAAAAATCTCCATGGCTTTGCTGCACTTAGACACAGAGCACATTACCTCCAAGCCCACAGGAGGGTTGCACAGGCATCTCAGAGAATGATGCTCACCTTGTGCCATGCACCCACAGACCATAGCCAGGACTTGCCTGTTTTCTTCGTCTGCCACCTCCTGTTACCTTGACTTCCTAAGAAACATGACTGTCATGCACGTTTGCTCTGCCACAGGTAATTTTTAACCCAGTTGGTTACTTTCAACCGGCTTCCATAATGGGAGCTCAGAGTCGTATCTAGACACTGACATTAAGGAGTGTTCATCTTGAACTGAATCCTACTCTTATAAGGGAAATGTGGCTGAGGGGAGTTCAACCCTAATTAGCCATCAGAGCATCTACATGAGACACCACATGTCCTTTGAAGAACCTCAGCC